>NC_052316.1:4500000-4757500 GCF_016432855.1 Salvelinus namaycush
ACAGAGTTCTGGAGACGCACAGGAAGCCTGGTGCGTGGTGTAGGCACTGGTGGTACTGGGCTGGGGCGGGAAGGTGGCGCCGGATATACCGGACCGTGAAGGCGTACAGGAGCTCTTAAGCACCGAGCCTGCCCAACCTTACCTGGTTTAATGCTCCCCGTAGCCAGGCCAGTGCGGCGAGGTGGAATAGCCCGCACTGGGCTGTGCTGGCGAACCGGGGACACCATACGTAAGGCTGGTGCCATGTACACCGGCCCGAGGAGACGCACTGGAGACCAGATGTGTTGAGCCGGCTTCATGGCACCTGGCTCGATGCCCACTCTAGCCCGGCCGATACGTGGACCTGGAATGTACCGCACCGGGCTAAGCACACGTACAGGAGACTCCGTGCGCTCTTCCGCACAACACAGTGTCTGCCCGTACTCTCGCTCTCCACGGTAAGCCCGGGAAGTTGGCGCAGGTCTCCTACCTGACTTCGCCACACTCCCCTTTAGCCACCCCCCCAAGAAATTTTTGGGTGAGCCTCTCGGGCTTCCAGCCGCTCTGCCTTGCTAGCGCCTCATAATGCCGCCTCTCCGCTTTTGCTGCCTCCAGCTCCGCTTTGGGGCGGCGACACTCCTCTGGCTCTGCCCAGGGTCCTTTACCGTCCAGAATCTCCTCCCATGTCCATTCCTCCTGGTACCGCTGCTGCTGTCGCTGCTGCCCGTTGCTACGCTGCTTGGTCCGAGTTTGGTGGGTGGTTCTGTAACGGCAGCCTTCCTCCTCTTCGTCTGAAGAGGAGGTATAGCAGGGATCGGACCAAGACGCAGCGTAGCTCGTGTTCAACATGTTTAATACAGACGATAAACTTGAACACTTAACAAATACAAAATAACAAAATGTGGCAAACCGATACAGTCCTAGCTGGTTCAGAGAAAACACAGAGACAGGAAACCACCACCCACAAATCCCAACACAAAACAAGCCACCTATATATGATTCCCAATCAGGGACAACGATTGACAGCTGCCTCTGATTGAGAACCATATTAGGCCGAACACAGAAACAGACAAACTAGACACACAACATAGAATGCCCACCCAGCTCACGTCCTGACCAACACTAAAACAAGCACAACACACAAGAACTATGGTCAGAACGTGACACCCACAAGTTGGATTGGCTTGAAGGGCACTAATTACGTATCATACGGTCAAGCTGCTCCCACAACAGCTCAAAAAGGTTGAGATCCGGTGACTGTGCTGGCCACTCCATTACAGACAGAATACCAGCTGACAGCTTCTTCCCTAATTAGTTATTGGAGCTGTGGTTTGTGTCATTGTCCTGTTGTAGGAGGAAATTGGCTCCAATTAAGTATGCACAGAGTATGGCATAGCATTGCAAAATTGAGTGATAGCCTTCCTTCTTCAAGATCCCTTTTACCCTGTACAAATCTCCCACTTAACCACCACCAAAGCACCCCCAGACCATCACATTGCCTCCACCATGCTTGACAGATGGCGTCAAGCACTCCTCCAGCATCTTTTAATTTTTTCTGGTTCTCACAAATGTTCTTCTTTGTGATCCGAACACCTCAAACTTAGATTCGTCTGTCCATAACATTTTTTTCCAATCTTCCTCAGTCCAGTGTCTGTGTTATTTTGCCCATCTTAATCTTTTCTTTTTATTGGCTAGTCTGAGATTTGTCTTTTTCTTTGCAACTCTGCCTAGAAGGCCAACATCCCGGAGTCGCCTATTCAATGTTGACGTTGAGACTGGTGTTTTGCAGGTACTATTTAATGAAGCTCCCAGTTGAGGACTTGTGAGGCATCTGTTTCTCAAACTAGACACTCTAATGTACTTGTCCTCTTGCTCAGTTCTTCACCAGGGCCTCCCACTCCTCTTTATATTCTGGTTAGAGCCAGTTTGCGCTATTCTGTGAAGGGAGTAGTGCACAGCGTTGTACGAGATCTTCAGTTTCTTGGCAATTTCTCGCATGGAATAGTCTTCATTTCTCAGAACAAGAATATACTGACACGTTTTTTGTTTCTGGCCATTTTGAGCCTGTAATCGAACCCACACATGTTAATACTCCAGATAATCAACTAGTCTAAAGAAGGCCAGTTTTATTGCTTCTTTAAATCAGGACAACAGTTTTCAGCTGTGCTAACATAATTGCAAAAGGGTTTTCTGATGATCAATTAGCCTTTAAAAATGATATACTTGGATTAGTTAACACAACATGCCATTGGAACACAGGTTTGATGGTTGCTGATAATGTAGATATTCTGTCATGCCCTGATCTGTTTCACCTGTCCTTGTGGTTGTCTCCACCCCCCTCTAGGGGTCGCTTATTATCCCCGGTGTATTTATCCCTGTGTTTCCTGTCTCTCTGTGCCAGTTCGTTTTGTTTTGCCAACCAGTGGGTTTTCCTAGCTCCTATTTCCCAGTCTCTGTTTTTTCCTAGCCCTCCTGGTTTTGATCCTTGCCTGTCCTTACGCCGAACCCGCCTGCCTGACCTCGAGCCTGCCTATCGCCTGGCACTGTTTAGACTCTGACCTGGTTTATGAACTCTCACCTGTCCCCAACCTGCCTTTTTCCTACCCCTTTTCTTATAATAAATATCGGCGCTCAACCATCCACCTCCTGTGTCTGCATTTGGGTCTCGCCTTGTATATTCCATAAAAAAATCAACCGTTTCCAGCTACAATAGTCATTTACAACATT
This sequence comes from Salvelinus namaycush, assembly GCF_016432855.1. NCBI lineage: Eukaryota > Metazoa > Chordata > Actinopteri > Salmoniformes > Salmonidae > Salvelinus > Salvelinus namaycush. Next base: position 4,502,707 of record NC_052316.1, read on the forward strand.
AACAATGCCTACACTGTATTTCTGATCAATTTGATGTTATTTTAATGGACAAAAACAAGGACATTTCTAAGTGACCCCAAACTTTTGAACAGTAGTGTAATTCTTTTTCATATAAACTTGTGCCCAGTCAGTAGCCACGCCCAAGTGAGCTCAGAGTTCCTGTCAGCATGACGGAACGCCCCTTTGGCCAGACTGCTTAAAACTTCTTGTCAATATGGGGGCGCTATTTTCACAAATCGCCTCGTACTCTATTCTAGATCGTACAATATGCATATTATTATTACTATTGGATAGAAAACACTCAAGTTTCTAAAACCGTTTGAATTATATCTGTGAGTAAAATAGAACTCATTTTGCAGCAAACTTCCATACAGGAAGTGAAAAATCTGAAATCGAGGCTCTGTTCCAGGGCCTTCCTATTCATTTGCTTGAAATCTATGGATATACATGCACTTCATACGCCTTCCACTAGATGTCAACAGGCAGTGGGAGGTGGAATGGGGTGTCTAGCTTGATCTGAGGTCGAACAAGAGCTCTTGGAATGACGTGACCACAATTTCCTTTGTCTACCAAGGCGCGGGAAGGACATCAGCATTGGCTTCTGAAAAGCGTTCGGTATAGACGGCTAATATCTCCGGCTTTGATTTTATTTGATACATGTGACCATATCATCGTAAAGTATGTTTTTTCAATATAGTTTAATAGGGTTATTGAAATTTTTTCGGGAGTTTTGCCGTGTTCCGTTCTCTGACTTTGTTGACGATGGAGAGATCCGTGGCACTTGGCTAGTGCGCGTGCTAAATGAAGAGGGAAAGTTGCCGTTCTAAATCCAAACAACGATTGTTCTGGACAAAGGACACCTTGTCCAACATTCTGATGAAAGATCAGCAAAAGTAAGAAACATTTTATGATGCTATTTCATATATCTGTCGTACATGTGAACTAGTCGTCGGCGCCCAACGTTTGGGTACTCTACCTATACCGAAGCTGCATATCGTAATGAAGTTATTTTTAGAATTCTAACACTGCGATTTCATTAAGAACTAATGGATCTATCATTTCCTATACAACATGTATTTTTTAGTTATGTTTATGAATAGCTATTTGGTCAGAATATGTGTGTCAGAAAAAGTGTCAGGAAAAATCCGGACGTAGTGGGAAAAAGTAGCTAAGTTAGCACAATGTGTAACCATTGATTTCAGCTCTAAATATGCAAATTTTCGAACAAAACATAAGTGTATGTATAACCTGATGTTATAGGACTGTCATCTGAGGAAGAAAATCAAGGTTAGTCAAAAATTATATATCTTTTGCTTGTTTGTTACGATCGCTTACTTTTGCTACTGGGAAATTGCTTGTGTTTTTGGCTATTGTGGTAAGCTAATATAACGCTATATTGTGTTTTCGCTGTAAAACACTTGATAAATCGGAAATATTGTCTGGAATCACAAGATGCCTGTCTTTCAATTGCTGTACACTATGTATTTTTCAGAAATGTTTTATGATGAGTATTTAGTTATTTGGCGTTGGTGTCTGTAATTATTCTGTCTGCTTTCGGTGCAATTTCTGATTGTAGCTGCAATGTAAACTATGATTTATACCTTAAATATGCACATTTTTCTAACAAAACATATGCTATACAATAAATATGTTATCAGACTGTCATCTGATGAAGTTGTTTCTTGGTTAGTGGCTATTTATATCTTTATTTGGTCGAATTTGTGATAGCTACTGATGGAGTAAAAAACTGGTGGAGTAAAAAAAGTGGTGTCTTTTGCTAACGTGTTTAGCTAATAGATTTACATATTGTGTCTTCCCTGTAAAACATTTAAAAAATCGGACATGTTGGCTGGATTCACAAGATGTGTACCTTTCATATGCTGTATTGGACTTGTTAATGTGTGAAAGTTAAATATTTAAAAAAAATATATTTTGAATTTCGCGCCCTGCACTTGAGCTGGCTGTTGTCATAAGTGTACCGACGTCGGGCTTGCAGCCAGAAGAAGTTAACAAACCTCCAAACGAGCTTCAATGCCATATAACCCTCCTTCCATGGCCACCAACTGCTTTTAAATGCTAGTAAAATTAAATGCATGCTCTTCAACCGATTGCTGCCTGCACCCGCCCGCCCGACTAGCATCACAAGTTCTGACTTAGAATATGTGGACAACTACAAATAGCTAGGTGTCTGGTTAGACTGTAAACTCTTCTTCCAGACTCACATTAAGCATCTCCAATCCAAAATTAAATCTAGAATTGGCTTCCTATTATGCAACAAAGCCTCCTTCACTCATGCTGTCAAACATACCCTCGTAAAACTGACTATCCTGACAATCCTGGACTTCGGCGATGTCATTTACAAAATAGTCTCCAGCACTCTACTCAGCAAATTGGATGTAGTCTATCACAGTGCCATCCGTTTTTTCACCAAAGCCCCATATACTACCCACCACTGCGACCTGTATGCTCTCGTTGGCTGGCCCTCGCTACATATTTGTCGCCAAACCCACTAGCTCCAGGTCATCTTTGCTAGGTAATGCCCCGCCTTATCTCAGCTCACTGGTCACCATTGCAACACCCACCCGTAGCACGTGCTCCAGCAGGTATATTTCACTGGTCATCCCCAAAGCCAACACCTACTTTGGCCACCTTTCCTTCCAGTTCTCTGCTGCCAATGACTGGAATGAATTGCAAAAATCACTGAAGCTGGAGACTTATATCTCCCGCTCTAACTTTAAGCCTCAGCTGTCAGAGCAGCTTACTGATCCCTATACCTGTACACAGCCCATCTGTAAATAGCACAACCAACTACCTCATCCCCATATTGCTATTTTATTGTTGCTCTTTTGCACCCCAGTATCTCTACTTGCACATCATCATCTGCACATCTATCAATGCTAAATTGTAATTATTTCGCCTCTATGGCCTATTTATTGCCTTACCTCCCTAATCTTACTACATTTGCATACAATGTACATAGACTTTTCTATTATGTTATTGACTGTACACTTGTTTATCCGATGTGTAACTCTGTGTTGTTGTTTTTGTTGCACTGCTTTGCTTTATCTTGGCCAGGTCGCAGTTGTAAATGAGAACTTGTTCTCACCTGGCCTACCTGGTTAAATAAAGGTGAAATAATAATACGTTTTTCTTTTTAACTCAACCCAATTGATATGGTTTGGGACGAGTTTGACCGCAGAGTGAAGGAAAAGCAGACAACAAGTGCTCAGCATATGTGGGAATTCCTTCAAGAAAGCTGGTTTAGATTATGCCAAGAGTGTGCAAAACTGTCATCAATGCTATAGGTGGCTACTTTGAAGAATGTCATATAAAATATATTTGTTTAACACTTTTTTGGTTACTACATGATTCCATGTGTGTTATTTCATAGTTTTGATGTCTTCACTAATATTCTACAATGTAGAAAATAGTAAAAAAATAAAGAAAAACCCTTGAATGAATAGGTGTGTTCAAACTTTTGACTGGTACTGTATTTGCTGCTACTTCACCCAGTTCCGTTTTAAAAGTCTCCCTGCCTAACTGTTTTACATTCTCTGAGACGATCCAGAAATGTTTCCTTGGACAAATATTTCCAGATTGTAATATAACAGTCACACATGTAGTCTCTCATTCTGCATCAACACATTTTGCACAAGGCAAAAGAGTAGGCAAGGTATGATTCAATTAGCTCATTAGGTGCAGCGGGATCCGAGGTGGAGTGGTGCACTCAGCCACCTCTCACAATGGTGACTGTTTAGTGAAGTTAGATCAAAGCTGATCCATGATCACATAGTGATTCATTTGTATTCTACATAACAGAAACAAGTATAATAGCATAGTATAACGATACTGTTACAGCAAAACACCACCTAATCTTTTATGAGATTTTAGGATGGTTAGCTGAATAGTCACACTTTTTTTCTCATTCGCCCAAATCTAAACCGTGAGTGCCACTAGGCAGAATGTGCTTGGATTGAAACAAAATACATAGGCTATAGTTTGTTCACACCATCTGCTCTAATTTGTTCACAAAACAGTAATTCAGTAAGATCTAAATGAAAATTCCCATGAATCTGATTGAGATCAAATGATTGGCATACCAGATGCAGTTTGGACATTTCACCGGAAAAATGTAAATAATTCTCATAAACATTGACAGTGATGATGGACTAATTTGAAATGATGTATGCCTAACTTGGTGTTTGAGGTTATTAAAATTGAAAATGTTCTTGAGACAATATGTGTGATCATAGGCATACGTGTCAATTGGAGGATGCACTTTATGCATATTCTATAATGACATTCAATAGGCAAAATATGTCGGTGCTGCCAAAAATGTTTTTCATGTAGGCGACACTGTTCCACTAAATCAACCTGTTGTCCCGAATTTGGGCATTTCAAATGTGGTCACCTTACTAACAGGGGGCACAAATGTAGCCTCTTACAAGTCTCGGTCAAAATATGTTAACTTCTTGTCAATAGGGGGGCGCCATTTCGACTTTGTAAAAATTCGTTCCCAAATTAAACTGCCTCGTACTCAATTCTTGCTCGTACAATATGCATATTATTATTACTATTGGATAGAAAACACTCTCTAGTTTCTAAAACCGTTTGAATTATTTCTCTGAGTGAAACAGAACTCATTCTGCAGCACATTTCCTGTCAGGAAGTGAGATTTCTGAAATCGAGGTCTCTGTTCTGGGGTCAGTTTATAAATTCCCATGTAAGCTATGGGGCTACATGCACTGCATACGCCTTCCTCTAGATGTCAGTAAGCGGTGAGAATTTGAATGGAGTGGATTGCACCATCTGGGGCCCTATATAAGACCGTGGAACGGAAGTACCGTTCTTTTCAACGGGGCGCCTGGCGCAAGAGGGACATCACAATGCGTCCTGCAAAGCTTTCGTTTTAGCAGTTCTATATCTCCGGTCATGTTTTTATTCGTTATAGTTGTTAAAGACATCATAAGGTAGTTAATTTAAACCGACTTATAGCAGTTTATATCAGTTTATTGCGATTTTCTGGGATTTCTTTGTGACGCGCTATCAGGAGTTGGACACCGTTCCGGCACATAGCTAACGTTAGCGGCTATTTCGACAGGAGAAGGGGACATCTTTCAACCAAAAGACGATTGTTCTGGAGAAAGGACACCTTGCCCAAGATTCTGATGGAAGCTCAGCAAATAGTAAGCAGTCTTTATGCTGTTAATTCGTATTTATGTTGACAAATGTCAAATAATAATTCCGCCATGAATTTCGGTGTGGTCTCGCTTTAGCGCACGCTGTATTGCGCAGTAACGTTAATTTTAAAAATCTAACACAGCGATTGCATTAAGAACTAATTTATCTTTCATTTGCTGTCCAATCTGTATTTTTTAGTCAAGTTTATGATTACTTATCGATTAGAATAGGTGCCTTTCCCAAGATTTCTCCTGACATTTTCTTTGCAGCTTGGCTACTTTTCTCATTGTATAACCACGATTTGTGCCGCTAAATATGCACATTTTCGAACAAACTCTATATGCATTGTGTAATATGATGTTATAGGACTGTCATCTGAAGAATTCTGAGCAGGTCAGTGAAAAAATGTATATCTTTTGCTGGGTTATACGTTATCGCTATTTTTGGCTTGAATCAATACTGTTGTGTGGTTTGCTATTGTGGTAAGCTAATATAATGCTATATTGTGTTTTCGCTGTAAAACACTTAAAAAATCTGAAATATTGGCTGGATTCACAAGATCTGTGTCTTTCATTTGCTGTACGCTGTGTATTTTTCAGAAATGTTTTATGATGAGTAATTAGGTAATACACGTTGCTCTCTGTAGTTATTCTAGTCGCTTTGGTGAGAGTTGTGATGGTGGCTGCAATGGTAAACTATGATTTATACCTGAAATATGCACATTTTTCTAACAAAACATATGCTATACAATAAATATGTTATCAGACTGTCATCTGATGAAGTTGTTTCTTGGTTAGTGGCTATTTATATCTTTATTTGGTCGAATTTGTGATAGCTACTGATGGAGTAAAAAACTGGTGGAGTAAAAAAAGTGGTGTCTTTTGCTAACGTGGTTAGCTAATAGATTTACATATTGTGTCTTCCCTGTAAAACATTTTAAAAATCAGAAATGATGGCTGGATTCACAAGATGTGTATCTTTCATCTGGTGTCTTGGACTTGTGATTTAATGATATTTAGATGCTAGTATTTACTTGTGACGCTATGCTAGGCTATGCTAGTCAGCTTTTTTACTGATGGGGGTGCTCCCGGATCCGGGTTTGGGAGGAATTAGAGGTTAATGAGCCAGAAACAACAATACCATGCAGCCATGACGCTTCAAAAAATACGGTAAGGTACTGTATTCTGTGGGGTAAAATTACAGTACTTTTCGAAAAACAGCAATTCTTTCCCTGCCCACAACATTTTCCCACAATGCACCATCATTTACAGTATGTTGCAGTATAATGCTTCACATTCTTTTACTGATGAATGTAAAAATGTACAGTATAAATCACAGCTTTCCATTACACTGTGATATTCAGTGTAATTAATTTACATTTTGTACACGTTTGTTTGGTTTACTCAAATTATTTGAAAAAGTCGCAAGTTGCCAATCACACAATGATGTGTGGTTACAGTAATGTACTGTTAAACCAAAGTTTTTTCGGAGTGTACGGTATCATTTACTGTTTATGCCTAAAATCACCCAGAGTGCATTGCCATTTAATAGGGATGAAACGATTCCTCGATACTCATCGGTCCCGATTCAAATGTTTAAGATAGGAGTACATCGATCCGCGGACCCCAAACCGATCCAAATGTAGCATGCATTGGTCAGAAAGTCGATTAGAACGTTACGAATTGCCGGTTCATTAAAATGTTTTGCTCATGTTACATTCTTTTTGCCTTCCAAAAGTATTCAGACACTTTGACTTTTTCCACATTTTGTGACGTTACAGCCTTATTCTAAAATGTATTAAATCGTTTTTTTCCTCATCAATCTACACACAATACCCCAAGATGACAACAGGTTTTTAGAAAAAACTGGTTTTTAGAAATGTTTCCTAATTTTAAGAATAAAGGGAAAAAACGGAATTATCACATTTACATAAGAATTCAGACCCTTTACTCAGTACTTTGTTGAAGAACCTTTGACAGCGATTACAGCCGCGAGTCTTCTTGGGTATGACGCTACAAGCTTGGCACATCTGTATTTGGGGAGTTTCTCCCATTCTTCTCTGCAGATCCTCTCAAGCTCTGTCAGGTTGGATGGGGAGCGTAGCTGCACAGCTATTTTCAGGTATTTCCAGAGATGCTCGATCGGGTTAAAGTCCAGGCTCTGGCTGGGCAACTCAAGGACATTCAGAGACTTGTCTTGGCTGTGTGCTTAGAGTCGTTGTCCTGTTGGGAGGTGAACCTTCGCCCCAGTTTGAGGTCCTGAGCAGGTTTTCATCAAGGATCTCTTTGCTCCATTCATCTTTCCCTCGATTCTGACTAGTCTCCCAGTCGCTGAAAACATCCCCACAGCATGATGCTGCCACCACCATGCTTCACCATAAGGATGGTGCTAGGTTTCCTCTAGGCGTGATCATTGGCGTTCAGGCCAAAGAGTTCAATCTTGGTTTCATCAGACCAGAGAATCTTGTTTCTCATGGTTGAGAGTCTTTAGCTGACTTTTGGCAAACTCCAAGCGGGCTATCATGTGCCTTTTACTGAGGAGTGGCTTCCATCTGCCCATTACCATAAAGGCCTGATTGGTGGAGTATTGCAGAGATGGTTGTCCTCTGTCAGAGTGACCATCGGGTTCTTGGTCACCTCTCTGACCAAGGCCCTTCTCCCCCGATTGCTCAGTTTGATGGAGACCACTGTGTTCCCTGGGGACCTTCAATGCTGCAAACATTTTTTGGTACCCTTCCCCAGATCTGTGCCTCAACAGAAGCCTGTCTCGGCGCTCTACGGGCAATTTATTGGACCTCATGGCTTTGTTTTTGCTCTGACATGCACTGTCAACTGTGGGACCTTATACAGGCAGGCGTGTGCCTTTCCAAATCAGGTCCAATCAATTGAATTTACCACAGGTGGACTCTAATCAAGTTGTAGAAACATCTGAAGGATGATCAATGGAAACAGGATGCACCTGAGGTCAATTTTGAGTCTCAAAGCAAAGGGTCTGAATACTTATGTAAATAAGGTATTTCTCTTTTTAATTTATAATCACGGGGTATTGTGTCTAAATTGTTTGGAAACGGAAGTGGGCCTCCCAAGCTGGCCATCGTATTTTAGAGAAAGAAGGAGCTGAGTTAACTGTGCTGCATTCATGAACGATTGGCGATGGCACTGATTTACTCCACAGTACTTTAAAGGTGTGGAGTGAGAAGGTGGGCGACACAAAGTTCACTGATAGAGTAGATTAGCTGATTTGTGCGCCAGACGGCAACATTTTGATAAGGCATCTCGCTTATTTGGATTAATTGGAACAATAACAGAGATGTCAGATCTATAAGCCAATCCTTGTGATCACTATGGCTGAATATTTTTATCGAGAAGCATTTTCATGAGGTTTCGCGCAAACACTGGACCTGAAAGAAAGGGTTCCCCTTCTTTTCATCTAAAGTGTGTATCATCATGGTGTGGCAAAAGCAGTGGTGAAAATATAAATTTTAGGAGTCTTTCAAAACGTTTGCAAATGTGCATACAGTGAACTTTTTCTAACCAAACTCGATCTCTTCTCTCCTTAGTGAAAATGACTCGACACATGAGCTCACTTCCAGTTTCGCTCAGCCTCATAAGGCCATAACTTACAAAAGCTATAAATTGCAAGCTATCAATCCTGTGCCGAAGTGCCACAGAAGACTGAGCTGGTGGTGCTTTGACCTTCATAAGTTCGTATCACTTGGGGGAGAGGACTGGAGAGTTCTTGGAGAGTTCCCATGCCTTGTACACATCTGGCGCTTCAGCCACGAGACACACGTTTGGCTCCAGACCCCTCTCCCTACCTCCTTCCACTCCTCCCTCCCTTCCACGCTAAAAAGTGTCTGTGTGTTTTTCGTTTGTGATGCTATCGGTTCTGCCTGCTGGCTTGGCACCTGCAAGTTGCAAGCATGTAGCCCCTATCCAACCAGGCAGCAAGGCTGAGCTGAGGAGGAGGAGGAGGTGGAAGTGGTTAGAAACCGTTAAAGCTGTGGTCGAGAAGGTGTAGGCCTCTGTGGGGGATGGTGGGAAACAGTCGTTAGGGAGGGGGGTGGTTGGGAGATTCATCACCCAGCACAGATAGAAGATAGGAGGAAGAGAAAGAGAGAGGTACATAGACACTGTAGATACAGTAAGAGAAAAAAAAAAAAAAGAGAAAGAGAGAAATAGAGATAGTAGACTTTTATTTGAACCCACTCTCTTTTCTGTCAGCTGTTGTGGAAAAGCAGTTTGAATGCCCCTGACACAGTTCTGTGTACAACGTTTCACTGAAACAAATGTAGTTTACGAATATTCAATCAGGAAGGCTGGTCTGAGTGATCATTTAACTTCATGCAGTAAGCATAAAATAATGTATTTTGTTTCCTATTATACTGGCATAATGGGAATGAATACAAAGGTTTCATCATCAGCATAGGGTCTTGTTTCTTCTCTTTCCTATTAGCCATTGGCTGAATGTCATTCACCTATTTACCTTTTAGCCTACAGATGTAGGATCTTAATTTAATCACCCTGTTGCATGAGAACTTGTAGGACATGTTTTACTTGGAGTGTATTTGAGGTTTAAAAAGGCTTGTCACGTTCCTGACCTTATTTCCTTTGTTTAGTCTTTGTTTAGTTGGTCAGGACGTGAGCTGGGTGGGTATATTCTAGGTTTTGAGTCTCATTGGTTTAGGTGTGTCTGATTGGCCTGATATGGTTCTCAATCAGAGGCAGGTGTTTTACGTTGTCTCTGATTGGGAACCATATTTAGGTAGGCTGTGTTCACTGTTTGTTTGTGGGTGATTGTTCCTGTTCATTGCGTTCTTTGTTTTCATTAGGTTCACATGTTCAGGTCTGTAGCGTCATTGGTTTCATTTCTGTTTATTGTTTTGTTCGTGTTTAATAAGTGTTCCAATAAATATGGAAACGTACCACGCTGCGATTTGGTCCTCCTCTCTTCCATCCAACGACGAAAGCCGTTACAGAATCACCCACCAAAACCGGACCAAGCAGCGTGGTAAAAGGCAGCAGCAGCGATCGCAGGGCTATACAACCTGGGAGGAAATAGAGCACTGGTCGATCGATCCAGAGAGAGTGCCGGAGCCCGCCTGGGATTCAATGGAACAGTGCGAGGAGGGATACAGGAGAATGGAGGAACGGAGACGTTATCAAGGTACGCGGCTAGCACGGAAGCCTGAGAAGCAGCCCCAAAAATGTCTTGGGGGGGCTAAAGGGGAGTGTGGCGAAGTCAGGTAGGAGACCTGCGCCAACTCCTCGTGCTTACCGTGGAGAGCGAGAGTACGGGCAGACACCGTGTTATGCGGAAAAGCGCACGGTGTCTCCTGTACGTGTGCTTAGCCCGGTGCGGTACATTCCAGCTCCACGTATCGGCCGGGCTAGAGTGGGCATCGACCCAGGTGCCATGAAGCCGGCTCAATGTATCTTGTCTCCAGTACGTCTCCTTGGGCCGGTGTACATGGCACCAGCCTTACGCATGGTGTCCCCGGTTCGCCAGTACAGCCCAGTGCGGGTTATTCCACCTCCCCGCACTGGTCGGGCTATGGGGAGCATTCAACCAGGTAAGGTTGGGCAGGCTCGGTGCTCAAGGGAGCCAGTACGCCTGCAAGGTCCGGTATATCCGGCGCCACCTCCCCGCCCCAGCCCAGTACCACCAGTGCCTACACCACGCACCAGGCTTCCTGTGCGTCTCCAGAGCCCTGTTCCTCCTCCACTCACTCTCCCTGTGGTGCGTGTCTCCAGCCCAGTACCTCCAGTTCCGGCACCACGCTCTAGGCCTACTGTGCGCCTCAGCCGGCCAGAGTCTGCCGTCTACCCAGGTCCGCCTGCACTGCCCGTCTGCCCAGTGCCGCCTGCACTGGCCGTCTGCCCAGAGCCGCCTGCACTGCACATCTGCCCAGTGCCGCCTGCACTGCCCGTCTGCCCAGTGCCGTCTGCGCTATCCGTCTGCCCAGCGCCATCTGAACTGCCCGTCTGTCCTGAGCCTTCAAAGCCGCCCGTCTGTCCTGAGCCTTCAGAGCCGCCCGTCTGTCCTGAGCCTTCAGAGCCGTCCGTCAGTCAGGAGCCGCTAGAGCCGTCCGCCAGACAGGAGCCGCTAGAGCCGCCCGCCAGACAGGAGCAGCCAGAGCCGCCCGCCAGACAGGAGCAGCCAGAGCCACCCGCCAGACAGGAGCAGCCAGAGCCGCCCGCCAGACAGGAGCAGCCAGAGCCGCCCGCCAGACAGGAGCAGCCAGAGCCGCCCGCCAGACAGGAGCAGCCAGAGCCGCCCGCCAGACAGGAGCAGCCAGAGCCGCCCGCCAGACAGAAGCAGCCAGAGCCGCCCGCCAGCCATGACCTGCCAGAGCCGTCAGCCAGCCATGACCTGCCAGTGCCGTCAGCCAGCCGTGACCTGCCAGTGCCGTCAGCCAGCCGTGACCTGCCAGTGCCGTCAGCCAGCCGTGACCTGCCAGTGCCGTCAGCCAGCCGTGACCTGCCAGTGCCGTCAGCCAGCCGTGACCTGCCAGAGCCGTCACTCAGTCCGGAGCTGCCCCTCAGTCCGGAGCTGCCCCTCAGTCCGGAGCTGCCCCTCAGTCCGGAGCTGCCCCTCAGTCCGGTGCTGCCCCTCAGTCCGGTGCTGCCCCTCAGTCCGGTGCTGCCCCTTAATCCAGTGGGGTTAATATGGTGGGTAGCAAATTAGGAGGAGGCCACGGAAGCGGGGATTAACTATGGTGGGGTGGGGACCACGTCCAGAGCCCGAGCCGCCACCGTGGACAGATGCCCACCCAAACCCTCCCCTATAGGTTCAGGTTTTGCGGCCGGAGTCCGCACCTTGGGGGGGGGGGGGGGGTACTGTCACGTGGGTACTGTCCTGACCTTATTTCCTTTGTTTTGTCTTTGTTTAGTTGGTCAGGACGTGAGCTGGGTGGGCATTCTATGTAATGTGTTTCTATGTTGGGTTCATTTTCAATTAGCCTGATATGGTTCTCAATCAGGGGCAGGTGTTTTACGTTTCCTCTGATTGAGAACCATATTAAGGTAGGCTGTTCGCACTGTTTGTTTGCGGGTGATTGTTCCTGTGTCAGTGTTTGTGCCACACGGGACTGTTTCGTTCGTTCGTTCGTGTGTACGTTCCTGTTCGTTGCGTTCTTGTTTTATGTTCTCAAGTACAGGTCTGTTCACGTCGTTTTGTTATTTTGTATTTTGTCAAGTGTTCTTCGTGTTCGTCTTTCTTTAAATAAATCATTATGTATTCAACCCACGCTGCATATTGGTCCGATCCTTGCTCATCCTCAGACGAGGAGGAGGACGAGCGTTACAAACACCATCCCAGCCGTGAACTACGGGGGGTGGCAGCATCATGTTGTGGGGGTGCTTGCTGCAGGAGGGACTGGTACACTTCACAAAATAGATGGCTTCATGAGGAAGTAAAATGATATGGCTATATTGAAGCAACATCTCAAGACATCAGTCAGGAAGTTAAAGCTTGCTCGCAAATGGGTCTTCCAAAAGGACAATGACCCCAAGCATACTTCCAAAGTTATGGCAAAATGGCTTAAGGACAACAAAGTCAAGGTATTGGAGTGGCCATCACAAAGCCCTGACCTCAATCCTATAGAACATTTGTGAGCAGAACTGAAAAAGCCTGTGTGAGCAAGGAGGCCTACAAACCTGCCTCAGTTACATCAGCTCTGTCAGGAGGAATGGTCCAAAATTCACCCAACTTATTGTGGGAAGCTTGTGGAAGGCTACCCGAAACATTTGACTCAGGTTACACAATTTAAAGGCAATGCTACCAAATACTAATTGAGTGTATGTAAACTTCTGACCCACTGGGAATGTGATGATAGAAATAGAGCTGAAATAAATTATTCTCTCAACTATTATTCTGACATTTGACATTCTTAAAATAAAGTGGTCATCCTAACTGACCTAAAACAGGGCATTTTTACTAGGATTGTCAGAAATTGTTTAAAAAAACTGAGTTTAACCATTTCCAGCCATGTAGCCAATGCTCCACGTGGTATAGTCCTGTCCTTTGGTGGAGTTGTAGTTTCAACCACTTCACACACCAGCGTCACCCGGCATGTTTTGGTCTCAGAAATTCAAACATTTGCAACCACAGCTCACGCTGGGGTTTTGCTTAGTCCTAACTATTCGCAACCACAGCTCATGCTGGGGGTTTGCTTAGTCTGAAGTGAATTTCATCAGGATTGGGTTTTATACATAATCTTAGAAAATAGGGTGTAACGGCAGACTTCCTCCTCTTCGTCTGAAGAGGAGGTGTAGCAGGGATCGGACCAAGACGCAGCGTAGCTCGTGTTCAACATGTTTTAATAAACAAGACGAAAACGTGAACACTTACAAAATACAAAAATAACAAACGTGGCAAACCGAAACAGTCCTCTCTGGTGAAACGAACACAAAGACAGGAAACAACCACCCACAAACCCCAACACAAAACAAGCCACCTAAATATGATTCCCAATCAGAGACAACACAAAACACCTGCCTCTGATTGAGAACCATATTAGGCCAAACATGGAAACAGACAAACTAGACACACAACATAGAATGCCCACCCAGCTCACGTCCTGACCAACACTAAAACAAGTAAAACACACAAGAACTATGGTCAGAACGTGATAGTACCCCCCTCCTGAGGTGCGGACTCCGAACGCACCACCTAAAACTCTAGGGGAGGGTCTGGGTGGGCATCTGTCTGCGGTGGCGGCTCCGGCGCTGGACGAGGATCCCACTCCACCATTGTCTTTGTCCCCCTCCTTAGCATCCTTTGAGTGGCGACCCTCGCCGCCGACCTTGGCCTAGGAACCTTCACAAAGGTCCCCACTAGACTGAGGAAACTCCTCCAGACTGAGGGACAGCTCGTGACAGAGAGGTAGCTTATGACAGAGAGGTAGCTTAAGACAGAGGGGCAGCTCCGGACTGAAGGGCAGCTCCGGACAGAGAGGCAGCTCCGGACTGAATGGCAGCTCCGGACTGAAGGGCAGCTCCGGACTGAAGGGCAGCTCCGGACTGCAGGGCAGCTCCGGACTGCAGGGCAGCTCATGACTGGAGGGCAGCTCATGACTGGAGGGCAGCTCATGACTGGAGTGCAGCTCATGACTGGAGGGCAACTGGAGACATGCACCACTAGGCGAGTGCGGGGAGCAGGAACAGGGCACACTGGACTCTCAAGGCGCACTATAGGCCTGGTGTGTGGTGCCGGAACTGGTGGTACCGGGCTGTAGCTACGCACCTCAAGGCTAGTGCGGGGAGAAACAACAGTGCGTACAGGGCTCTGGATACGCACAGTAGGCTTGGTGCGTGGTGCCGGAACTGGTGGTACCGGGCTGGAGACACGCACCACAGGGAGAGTGCGTGGAGGAGGAACAGAGTTCTGGAGACGCACAGGAAGCCTGGTGCGTGGTGTTGGCACTGGTGGTACTGGACTGGAGCGAGGAGGTGGCACCGGATATACCGGACCGTGAAGGCGTACTGGCTCCCTTGAGCACCGAGCCTGTCCAACCTTACCTGGTTGAATGCTCCCCGTAGCCCGACCAGTGCGGAGAGGTGGAATAACCCGCACTGGGCTGTGCTGGCGAACCGGGGACACCATGCGTAAGGCTGGTGCCATGTACACCGGCCCGAGGAGACGCACTGGAGACCAGATGCGTTGAGCCGGCTTCATGGCACCTGGCTCAATGCTCAATCTAGCCCGGCCGATACGTGGAGCTGGGATGTACCGCACCGGGCTATGCACCCGTACAGGAGACACCGTGCGCTCTTCCGCATAACACGGTGTCTGCCCGTACTCTCGCTCTCCACGGTAAGCACAGGAAGTGGGCGCAGGTCTCCTACCTGACTTCGCCACACTCCCCTTTAGCCCCCCCCCCCCCCCCCCCCCCCCCCCAAGAAATGTTTGGGGTTTCATCTCGGGCTTCCAGCCACGCTTCCGTGCTGCCTCCTCATACCACCGCTCCTCGGCTTTAGCTGCCTCCAGCTCTTCACGAGAGCGGCGATATTCTCCAATCTTAGCCCAGTGTCCCTTACCCTCCAGAATTTCCTCCCATGTCCAGGAGTCCTGTGTAATGGGCCGCTGTTGCTGCTGTCGCTGCTGCCCGTTACTACGCTGCTTGGTCCGAGTTTGGTGGGTGGTTCTGTAACGGCAGCCTTCCTCCTCTTCGTCTGAAGAGGAAACCGAAACAGTCCTCTCTGGTGAAACGAACACAAAGACAGGAAACAACCACCCACAAACCCCAACACAAAACAAGCCACCTAAATATGATTCCCAATCAGAGCCAACACAAAACACCTGCCTCTGATTGAGAACCATATTAGGCCAAACATAGAAACAGACAAACTAGACACACAACATAGAATGCCCACCCAGCTCACGTCCTGACCAACACTAAAACACACAAGAACTATGGTCAGAACGTGACATAGGGGTCCATGACGCTTAATGTGATGTCTGGGCTCACGGGGGTGTGGCCACTGACTAGTTCATCTTTATATGAAAATCCATACTCTTATTTAGAACGTTAATATCACATTACATCTTTTCAGAAATACCTGACCTTTGGTCACACCTAGGATAAGAACACTGTGCAGTAACACTATCAAACACTCCAACAATGTTGAATTACAGCCTGTAAATAGTTTTCTTCAATCTAGCTATCTTATTTTTTAGTTTTGATGACTGATGATTGAATATATGCTACAATAATCAAAATAATTTCTTACAATTCTTTAATTCAAGTCTTGTGAATTTCCCCCATACTAACAGTATATTAGATGTTTTTTTTGTGTTATGTGGAAACTATTTGCTAGTCATGGAAATAATGAACATCTACAGTATGCATTCATTAAGTTCCATTTATGAAAGTAGTAGCTTAATTACTTGTGATTGTGGTGTTAATATATGTGTGAAAATCTAAAGAAAGTAGCGTACACAGAAACTATGGTGAAAGTAATAGCAATTTAAATGGTAACAGAGCCTTGCTTCAGAATACAGTGTCAAGGCCCCGTAGGTACACTGAAACTATGGAAAGGGGATACCTAGTCAGTTAACCCTTCTGAATCAGAGAGATGCGTGGAGCTGCCTTAATTGACGTCATCGGCGCCCGGAGACCAGTTGTTGGTGGTTAACTGCCTTGCTCAAGGGCAGAATGGCAGATTTTTTCACCTTCCCAGCACAGGGATTCAAATCAGGGACCCTTTGGTTACTGGCCCAATGCTCTTAACTGCTAGGATACCTGCTGCACACACTACACAAGAAATAACAGTAAGGTACACAGAAACTATGGTGAAAGTAAAAGTCATTTACACGGTAACGGGAACAGAGCATTGCTGTAGAATACAGTTAAGGTCCAGTAGGTACACTGAAACTATAGTGAAACTACACATGAAGTAAAAGGTAAGGTACATAATATTGACTTAAATACAGTGCCGAAATAACTGGGTTATGACAGGAAAGTAATCGGAAACAAGATGGAAATAAGACAGAAACAAGACGGCAATGACAAGGTTACTACCCAGCTACAAGCAAATCATGCAGCCCATCATGACAGCTAATAAAAACACAACTGATGGTTAATCTGTTCACGTATAAATTCCAAATATCTCTAACGGTCACCCCCGGGGTGAGTTGTTTATGCTGGGGGCTGCCATCTAATTATCTATAGGCTATGTTTTACCTTGTGAATTTCAAATGATTTTTTAGCAAGTTGTATTTTTTAACAACAGTTTGAATTGAGGTGTGTTCCGCCGCCTCATTAATTCACATAGAAGGGGCCCATTTCACTGTTGCGGCCAATTTTTGTTTGAGGCTTTACTGAGCCGGACAAACTTCTCTCTTCACAAGAGCCCAAGCACTTCCGCAGTGTTGACCCAGATCAAGTATGCAGACATTTGCGCAGTCTTGCACAACACTTTTCCCCCTGGAACATTTTCTGGCTGGCGCGCGCATTGCCTTCATTGTTGCATAACGCACGTCCAATGAGGAGGCTGCCAAGGACGGAGCCACCAATTGACAGGGACCAGCACCAGGCGCACCACCACCGCCGCTGCCGCTGCCTCCGCCACCAGAAACCATGACCCGCCTGGAATTCAGCAGGGCAGTTCTCCAGAGAGGTATGGGCTTTGTGCCGTCTGACTTAAACTGCCTGATGAAACACCCAGGGCCACAAGAGTCATTCGAAGCTTTTATCAAGATCCCCCAGTTACTAGAACAGTTTTGGTCAAAAATCTGAAGTTGCAAAGATTCAGTCCTGTTTAATACATTTAGAGCATATCCCCTTCCAATACAGAATCCAAGATAGTAACGGTACAACTTCACAATGAATGCATTCAGGACTATGACATACAAGTTTGGTTAAGCAGGTTTGCCACCTTCAAGTCAACAGCTGGAAGAGTCCTGGATGAAGACAGCGTCTGGACTGGGGCTCGAAAATGACTGGTTCATTTAAGACCGGACCCATCCGGAGGGGGCGGAGTCCAACACCTTTCCAGCACCATCACGCTGGGGAAAAACAGGGGTTCAGTCCACTACTCTTGAATGCTCAAACTGTGCAGGAGCTGCGGTCAGTTGGGCCATCTGGACGCAGCCTGTACAGTAAGGTCTGTAAAGACCACCATCCCTACGGGGCCAATTTCACACCATAGGTATTGAATTCAAAATAAAATACATTGTATACATGAAAATAAATAAAGTTGGAAATGTAAAAAGAATAGTGAAATAATGCATGTTGAGATAAAAAAAAAAAAAAATTGTAGAATTGTAAACAAAAAGAATATCAAAAGCAAAACCAAAAAAACTTGAAAATAAATAATTGTAAAGGGAGAGCAAAACTCTATGACAAATGATTGAAAAAATGATTGAAAACGAATTCCAATATTGTTTAGATGTTAATTAAACTTTTCCAACAACCAACCCTATTGAATTAATTTCACCTACACTCTTGCCTGCAGCTAATACCTTTTGTTAAGTTACTCTGATCGTTGCTTTCGATGTCTGTTTCTTTGCTTTCACTGCCAGTTTTTTTTTTGCGAGTTTTGGCATTTTTTTCTTCCATGAAGGCAGGGTAATTCATATGTTTACCTAATTACACTGAACAAAAATATAAAACGCAACATGCAACAATTTCAAAGATTCTACTGAGTTACAGTTCATGTAAGGAAATCAATTGAAATAAATTAGGCCTTAATCTATGGATTTCAAATGACTGGGAATACTGACACGCAGCTGTTGGTCACAGATACCTTTAATTTTTTTTAAAAGTAGGGCCGTGGAGCAGAAAACCAATCAGTATCTAGTGTGACCACCATTTGCAGCGTGACATCTCCTTAGCTGTGGAATGTTGTCCCTCTCCTCTTCAATGGCTATGCGAAGTTGATTGATATTGGTGGGAACTGGAACACGCTGTCGTCCACGTCGATCCAGAGCATCCAAAACATGCTCAATGGGTGACATGTCTGGTAAGCAGGGGCTTATCTGCTTTTTTGTGCATCTAAAGCTCATTTCCTGCATTTTTACACAATCCAATATGTCATCTCTATTCAGAACAAAAAGTTATCGAAAATGCCCACATTAATCAAGCTAGGTCAGGCCCCGTGTGGCTCAGTTGGTAGAGCATGGCGCTTGCAACGCCAGGGTTGTGGGTTCGATTCCCACGGGGGGCCAGTACAAAAAAAAAAAATATGAATGTATGTAATTGTAAGTCGCTCTGGATAAGAGCGTCTGCTAAATGACTTAAATGTAAATGTAAATGTAGGTAAGAGATCATTATTAAATATGTTGAAGTGATTAATAACACTGAACTAGATCAAAGGTAATTCAATAATAAATATTGTATTGCACCTTTAACCAATAGGCTAACAAAAAAAACTTTTGATTATCTTAATTAAGACATCCTCTATATCAAATTTCAGCCAGACCAATCAGCAAGCCTGAGCTACCTGCACACCCGACCCCCCACAAGTCTAGTCAATAACTCAACTCTCTCTCAACTCAATTTCCTTCCCAGTTCCCACCTTAGATGTTTTTAATTCCCAAGGGAGAGTTTTGGGAACCAAAAAACCCCCACATACACCTCAAATAAACAAAATCAAATCCTCCATATACTGTACAGTGCCTTGCAAAATGATTAATCCCCCTTGGCCTTTTTCCCATTTTCCCATTTTCCCATCATCATTTTTCAGGGACTGGGAAACTGGACAGAATTTAAGGAATGATGGATGGTGCTAAATACAGGGAAATTCTTGAGGGAAACCTGTTTCAGTCTTCCAGAGATTTGAGATTGGGATGGAGGTTCACCTTCCAGCAGGGCAATGACCCTAAACATACTGCTAAAGCAACTGTCACGGCCGTTGTAAGGAGGAGACCAAGGCGCAGCGTGGTATGCGTACATTCTTATTTATTTTAACGAATGAACACTGAACAAAATAACAAAACGAACCGTGAAGCTATATGGATAGTGCAGACAGGCAACTAAACATAGAACAAGAACCCACGAACACCAAAGGGAAAATGGCTACCTAAATATAATCCCCAATCAGAGACAACGATAAACAGCTGCCTCTGATTGGGAACCATATCAAGCCACCATAGACATACAAATCACCTAGACCTACCAGCACCCTATACAGTATAAAAACTAAGGTACCCACCCTAGTCAAACCCTGACCGAACCAAAATAAAAAGAGAACAGATATCTCAGGTCAGGGTGTGACAGTACCCCCCCCCCCCCCAAAGGTGCAGACTCCCGGCCGCAAACCTGAAACTATATGGGAGGGTCCGGGTGGGCATCTACCCTCGGTGGCGGCTCCGGTTCTGGACGCAGCCCCCCCTCTTTACGCTGATCCCTCCGCCTTTGTAGAACCGGACTGTGGCCCGTCGCCGGAAGCTCCGGACTGTGGCCCGTCGCCGGAAGCTCCGGTCTATGGAAGCGCACTGGAAGCCTGATGCATGGTGCCGGAACTGGTGGTACCGGGCTGAGGACACGCACCTCAGGGCGAGTGCGGAGAGGAGGCACAGGACGTACTGGACTGTGGAGGCGCATTGGAGGTCTGATGCGTGGTGCCGGCACTGGTGGTACCGGGCTGAGGACACGCACCTCAGGGCGAGTGTAGAGAGGAGGCACAGGACGTACTGGACTGTGGAGGCGCACTGGAGACCTAGAGCGTATAGCTGGCACAATGCGTCCTGGCTGGATGCTCACTTGAGCCCGGCAAGTGCAAAGAGCTGGAATAGAGCGCACCGTGCTATGAATGCGAACTGGAGACACCGTGTGCATCACTGTGTAACACGGTGTCTGACCAGTCACACGCTCCCCAGCACGCAGCGCTCTCCATGCTAGCACCTCTCTCCGGAATCTTGCGTCGAACTCCTCTTCCGACTCCCTGACTAGCTCTATGTCCCCCCCCCCCCCCATCTCGTTGGTATTTCTGCTCGTAATATCGCCGTTCCGCTCTTGCTGCCTCTATTTCCACCTTCGGAAGGCGATACTCCCCATCCTGCATCATCCTGCATCCGGAACCTCCTGAGACGGTCTACAGCCTGGAACCTCCTGAGATGGTCTACGGTCCGGAACCTCCAGAGAAGGTCTACGGTCCGGAACCTCCAGAGAAGGTCTACGGTCCGGAACCTCCTGAGACGGTCTACGGTCCGGAACCTCCTGAGACGGTCTACGGTCCGGAACCTCCTGAGACAGTCTACGGTCCGGAACCTCCTGAGACGGTCTACGGTCCGGAACCTCCTGAGACGGTCTGTGGTCCGGAGCCTCCAGCGACGGTCGGCGGTCCGGAGCCTCCAGCGACGGTCGGCGGTCCGAAGCCTTCAGTAGGGGTTCTCAGTCCAGAGCCTCCTGCGACGATCCACGGTCCGGTTCCTCCGGCAACGATCCACGATCCGGAGCCTCTGGCGACAACCCACGGTCCGGAGCTTCCAGCGATGCGCCCCGCACAGGAGCCGCCCACGCCCCCGACGCCCTACGTCATCCATCATAGATGCCCACCTGGACCCTCCCCTATTGAGTCAGGTTTTGCGGTCGGAGTCCGCACCTTTTGGGGGGGGGGGGGGGGGGGGTACTGTCACGCCCTGACCAAATCATCAGCCAGAGCGTGTGCTCCAAGAGCAAAACGAGATGGATGGGGCTAAAGCTTAAGAGTGTGTGACCTATGCTGAATTGGTGTAGACAAAGAGGAGTACTTCACTAGATACCAAAATATTCAAAGGTGATTTTCTCAAAAGTGAGTTTACATGTTGATCAACTTTCAAAGCAGAATTACTTTCCCATTGTTCCTCAAATGCAGTGTATGATATACCATGTTGTAGCTCTGAGTCTCTACTTTTATCCAATGTAAAAAACACAATTTCACATTTTGCTACATAAGACCGATTCCAGGTGGCAAGTCAAATTGATCAAATATTTTTATCTGGACAATTTGTTTACCTGGAATTGTTCCTTATTGTAGGCTACTACCACTTTTAGTCTTAATCTTTACTACACTACTCACTGTTTAGCACATTACCTCACATGTGGATCCTTTAAAGACATGGGTGGGGCTGGCTTAAAACCTCTCTGGGATAGGCGGGACGCTTCCATCCCATTTGGTCAATAGCCAGGGAAAATGCAGAGCGCCAAATTTTAAAAAATGATATAAAATCAAACTTTCATTAAATCACACATGTAAGATACCAAATTAAAGCTACACTCGTTGTGAATCCAGCCACCATGTCAGATTTCAAAAAGGCTTTTCAGCGAAAGCATAAGATGCTATTATCTGATGATAGCACAACAGTAAACAAAGAGAGTGTAGCATATTTCAACCCTGCAGGCGCAACCAAAACGCAGAAATAAAATATAAAATCATGCCTTACCTTTGACGAGATTCTTTTGTAGGCACTCCAATATGTCCCATAAACATCACAAATGGTCCTTTTGTTCGATTAATTCCGTCCATATATATCCAAAATGTCCATTTATTTGGCGCGTTTGATCCAGAAAAAAACAGCTTCCAATTAGCGCAACGTCACTACAAAATATCTCAAAAGTTACGTGTAAACTTTTCCAAAACATTTCAAACTACTTTTGTAATACAACTTTAGGTATTTTTAAACGTTAATAATCGATCAAATTGAAGACGGGTCTATCTGTTTTCAATACAGGAGGACAACAAACTAACGCTACTTTTCTAGTCTTGCGCAACTCTCAAACAGTACACATAACGTTACACTGATTCCAGATGGCCGTACTTCTTCATTGCACAAAGGAATAACCTCAACCAATTTCCAAAGACTGGTGACATCCAGTGGAAGCGGTAGGAACTGCAAACAGGTTGATTAGAAATCTAGTATCCCAATGAAATATCATTGAACAGACAGTGACCTAAAAATAAAAAAGTCCTTGGGGTTTTGCCTGCTACATAAGTTCTGTTATACTCACAGACATGATTCAAACAGTTTTAGAAACTTCAGAGTGTTTTCTATCCAAATCTACTAATAATATGCATATCTTATATTCTGGGGATGAGTAAAAGGAAGTTGAAAATGGGCACGCTATTTATCCAAAAGTGAAAATGCTGCCCCCTATCCTAGAGAAGTTAAGAGGGTGTGAACAATGCTAAATGGATGTAGACAAAGGAAAGCTCTCCAGTACGTACCAAAACATTCAACGGCCCTTTCCTCAAAAGTAATTTTACAAGTTTATCAACTTTTAAGCAGAATTGTTCCTCAAAAATGCAGTGTATGATATACCATTTTGTAGCTCTGAGTCTCTACTTTTTACCAATGTAAAAAACCCAATTTCAAACATAAGACCGAATCCAGGTGTTGAGTCACATATGCAAATGCATCTCCTTTTGTGTTTAACTTCTTATGGCTGAAGGGGCAGTATTGAGTAGCTTGGATGAAAGGTGCCCATATCAAACGGCCTGCTCCTCAGTCATAGTTGCTAATATTTGCATATTATTATTAGTATTGGATAGAAAACACTCTAAAGTTTCTAAAACTGTTTGAATTATGTCTGTGAGATTAACAGAACTCATATTGGCAAGCAAAATCCTGAGTTGAAATCAACACAGGAAGTCAGAAATCTGAGCTTGTATGTATTCACCAGAGTCCCTAAAGAAATCCCCTTGAGCTATTAATTATGTTGCACTGCCTAGGGGTTCCACTAGATGTCAACCATCAATAGAAATTATAATGAGACTTCTATGATGTTGTGGGAGAGAATGATAGCAGAATCAGTCAGGTGTCCATCAAGCAGCCATTTTCTGATCATGCTTTTTCCTCATGGAAGTCACTTACGTTCCATTGCTCACGAAGACAAGAAGGAATACTCCGGTTGGAACTTTATTGAAGCTATATGTTAAAAACATCCTAATGATTGATTGTGTACTTAGTTTGAAATGTTTCTTCGACCGGTAATATCACTTTTTGAAGTTTTTGTCCGATATAACGCTGACCAGAATTAGCGTTTGGATATGTAAACGAGACGCGCTAACAAAAGAAGGTATTTGGACATAAATATCGGATTTTTTCGAACAAAACAAACATTTATTGTGGACCTGGGATTCCTGGTGTGCTTTCTGATGTAGATCATCAAAAGGTAAGGGAATATTTATGATATATTTTCTTGTTTATGTTGATGCCATCTTTGCGGCTGTGGTGTTTTACTTTTGAGCCTCGTCTCAGATTATAGCGTGGGTTTCTTTTTCCGTAAAGTTTTTTTTAAATCTGACACAGCGGTTGCATTAAGGAGAGGTATATCTATAATTACATGTGTATAACTTGTATTATCTATATTTATGATGAGTATTTCTGTTGAAACGATGTGGCTATGCAAAGTCTTGATGTTTTTGCAACTAGTGAATCTAGTCAAATGTAAACTCAGATTTTTTTATATAAATATGAGTTTAATCAAACAAAACATGCATGTATTGTGTAACATGAAGTCCTATGAGTGTCATCTGATGAAAATAATCGAAGGTTAGTGATTAATTTTATCTCAATACTTTTTTTTGTGAAGCTATCTTTAGCTGGAAAAAATGGCTGTGATTATTGTGGTTTTGTGGTGACCTAACATAATCGTTTGTAGTGCTTTCGCTGAAAAGCCTATTTGAAATCGGACACTTTGGTGGGATTAACAACAAGATTACCTTTAAAATGATATAAGACACATGAATGTCTGAGGAATTTTAATTATGAGATTTCTGTTTTTTGAATTTGGCGCCCTGCACTTCGACTGGCTGTTGTCATATCGATCCCGTTAACGGGATTGCAGCCATAAGAAGTTTTTAACACCTCCAGCAGAGGAATGACATTTCTGAGTGCATGTAATTCAGTTTCACTGGCATATAGTACGTTCTATGGATGGTCTTAAGCTGCAGTAATTTATGTCTGAGAGGATATGAACATGACTGGGCATTCAAGCATATCTGTATCTATTCAACATCATCAATAGCTTCTACCAGGTCTTCCTCACGTTTTTGTTTTACATGTTTTGTGTCATCGGGAAAAGTCTCTATCAACCCTCAACTTTGGAGGTTTGTCAGACATCCTTAAATTAGCATCTGGCTTGTCCAGTGTTTGCTGCACAGAGATAATAAAGTGTTGCATCTGCAAAATTCACCTCAACTCTGTCACAGACTGGCTTACCCTGGCTGCCTGACCCTGCTGAGACCCCTGTCACCATCTGATCCTCCTAAGCATGGCACAGAATTACACTGGTGTACATTTATACATTATATTACCGAAGAATAGAAGCAATGGTTCAATAATTGAAATTACAATTATTCCCAGATCCCAGACTGTAGCTTTACGCTTAAGATGCTGTCCTGTAGCTACTGTAGGTCTACCAATCAATTCAAGATGAAACTTTGTATCATTCACTGACATTGTTAATATACTGCAAAATTCACCTGGACTCTTCCCTGGCTGGGACACCTGTCACCATCTGATCCTGCTAAAACATGATGAGCATAGTGTTGTGTACTGACTGTGCACTAGAGGGCTGCATTCCTGTGGGATGCCTTTGGGAGCTGCGGGTCCTGACAGAGATTATCGTGGGGTGGTCAACATTTTTCAATCTGCGGGTTGGAACGGGCGGTCAGACAGCCAGGGAAGACTATCTTTGGGTTGAAAATAATTTTGCTGTCCCACAGATTATTTGGAAAGGGTCCTCTTTCTGCTTTGTATGCGTTAGCCTACCTATTATATTAAAAGCACATAGTTCTTGCATTATTCATACCCTCAGAATACGCTGCTTCAACTTCAGTAGCCTACCTCTGCTAGTTGGGCGTGAGAGTTTAAGTGAGGCTAGAATGTGTTGTCTTCTTGAAATAGAGTAGGCTGCCTACATGGGCGGAGAATCACGTGGCAGTTAATTTAAATATGAAATGAAGTTAAATATAATTAGACTGTAGTTTACTACTGTGTCTATGAATAAATATTAATTATGGAAAGAAGTGGAGGGCGCTTAACCAACGTGAGTCAAAGTGCGATCAAAAAATGTAATCATCATATGTTATGCTGAGTGAGCGTTGCGCCTTTTCATTTCCTATAATTATTGATTAACCATTTATTTGTCTCTTCCTGAAAATCGTCCTCCTAAAAACTAGGCTGTATCCTATGGGCCTAAGCAAAACATAACAAGTGTCCCTGTCATCATTGTTGCTGCTTCAAGTTCAGTAGCCATATTTGCGATCAGGTGCGGGTGTGGTCTCAATCAAAGAGAGTAAGCTATAGCCTATGAATGGGCGGAGAAGCACGGGGCAGTTATCATTCCAAGGAAATGTACTTCCTAAATAGGCCTATGATTAGTTTACTACATTATAGTTTACTATATAGTTTACTACATTGCCTAGAAATATATATTGATCACCAATATTTCTCCGTCTGAAAATCTTCCCACTCCTAAAAGCTATAAAAATAGCTCAAGAGAAAGTGCAAGTCTCTCCAACTCTGCTCTCGTCAAAGTACATATAGCATATTGGCTGATGTAGCCCGGTAATACAGATAGCCTAATTTAATGGCCATGTGAGAATCTCTGGAAATTTTACCTATTTCTTAAGTTATTTTTGTGCATTTGATATTGCCTATTGGGCAAAAAAATTGCTGGGATAATGGCTGGCAAGTGAGCTGCATCACATAGGCCTAAAATAACATTGTTGGACTGTTGTTGGGTTTGGGACCAGTTCTTGCGGTAGCAGGTTGAAGTCGGACAGAAAGCCAGTTGGTGCGGTATGAAAAGCTGCAGGTTAGGGCGGGAGTGGTATGAAGAAATAGGTACCTTGCAGATCTCTACTGTGCACTATGACAGTGAAGCCTGTAACGTTAGAGCTGTTTATTACTGTGTCAGTGTGAAAAGTAGGGAATCTGACAGATCGATAATGGTACATGCCATACTGACTAATAAAAACTCATTGCACTGAAAAAGTTTCAGAATATCAGTCTTCATCGTTTGATTCAGGTCTAGTGTGATTGAGACAAAAATTATAGCTGACGTTAGCCAACTTTTGCCAGCTCTTTCTCCAAAGGTAAATCAACTGGCAAATGCTAGCCAAGTTCCATTTACTTCTGTTAATTAAAAATGGGACAAAACAAAGGCTACAAAACATTTCCTTGCAAACAGCTGTTAGATAGCAATATGAGGTGGTTATTATTACTACTATCTGACAAATAGCTAGCTAGAGGCTAGAACTGACCTGGCTATGGTAGCTACCACCTAAGCGTAGCTAATTAATTCACCTCAGTCGAGAAGGGATGAAACATTAGCTAATGTTACATGTCAGTTACAATATTAGCTCAGCAATGCGAATAAACACTAGTTTAGTTTTTTTCTGTTAAGTTAAACAGCAGTTACCTTGCTAGCTACATCAGTCAACTAAAGAGTAGCCAGTTTCTGCTCTGCTTGCTTTTACAAATTGGTGAAAGAATGCAACAAATACACACTGAACTATGCTCAACTCTCCTGTGCTAAGCAAATCAAGCTTTATTTATACAGCACATTTTAGACATGGAGTGCAATGTGCTTCACAGGAAAAATATACAAATATAAAAGCTGAAGAATTTATTACACAACAAATAAGATAAAAAAAATAAAGAATGACACAAACTGAACTAAAAAGCCAGCCTTCCAGAAGCTTTGACTTCACACAGCCTGACAGCACGCTCGGTGTCCACGCCGGTCCTCAATCCAGCCGACTGCTCTGAGGTGTCCGCATGGTCCTAAAGTACACCGTTGCCACTTTTTGTATCAGATTGCAATGATAAAATGTCCCCCCGTGAATGTTGCTCCCTTGCTGGTGAGTATGCAGGTCATAGAACTGGGACATTTTCAGCTTCCAGGAATTGTGTACAGATACTTGCAGCATTATCATGCTGAAACATGAGGTGATGGCAGCGGATGAATGGCACGACAATGGGCCTCAGGATCTCGTCATGGTATCTCTGTGCATTGAAATTGCTAGCGATAAAATGCACTTGTGTTCATTGTCCGTAGCTTATGCCTGCCCATACCATAACCCCACGGCCACCATGGGGCACTCTGTTCACAACGTTTACATTAGACAACCGCTCGCCCACACAACGCCATACACGCTGTCTGCCATCTGCCCGGTACAGTTGAAACCAGGATTCGTCTGTGAAGAGCACACTTCTCCAGTGTGCCAGTGGCCATCGAAGGTGAACATTTTCCCACTGAATGCGGTTACGACATCGAGCTGCAATCAAGTCATGACCCTAGTGAGGACGACGAGCATGCAGATGAGCTTCCCTGAGACGGTTTCTGACAGTTTGTGAAAAAACAATTAGCTTGTGCAAACCCACAGTTTCATCAGCTGTCCAAGTGGCTGATCTCAGACGATCCCGCAGGTGAAGTAACCAGATGTGGAGGTCCTGGGCTGGCGTGGTTACACGTGGTCTGCTGTTGTGAGGCCAGTTGGACTTACTGCCAAATTCTCTAAAATGATGTTGGAGGCAGCTTATGGTAGAGGAATGTACATTAAATTCTCTGGCAACAGCTCTGTTGGACATTACTGCACATTTTAGAGTGGTCTTATTTTCCCCAGCACAAGGTGCACATGTGTAATTATCATGCTGTTGGATGGACTATCTTGGCAAAAGAGAAATGCTCACAAACAGGGATGTAAAAAAAATTGTGCACAACATTTTAGGGAAATAACCATTTTGTGCATATGGAACATTTCGGGGATCATTTATTTTTGTTCGGTGTAGTTACATGGTTTGTCATTACATATATTAGACAGATACACTTCTCATATCTGTTCATTATTGACCTGTGACAATTTTGAAGTACGTTAGCTTAGTTGGCTGTCTTAGTTGCCGGACTAGCTAGCCAAATGGAATGAATCGCAAGACTGCATGCCTTTACAGCTAGCCACTGCCAGCTGTAGTGAAAGGTTTATCCGTATGTTTGCCCAGAGTGTGTGTGTGGGTGGGGGGGGGGGGGGGGGGGATGTATGTGTGCGTGAGAGAATGAGAAAAAAAATCAAATTCTGGCTATTCCCATAACAATACCTGAACCCTAGACCCTATATCTTGCCTGATACCAGCTGGTTAGTTGAGATAATTTCAAATTACAATTTTCATATGCCCTCACAGGCGAAGGAGAGGCACATTATGGAGAGGCTCCTGTACAGATTGCAAAAGGCCATGCAACACTGGACCAAGTTTGGAAAACCCTGACAAAGTGAGTGTGTAGTCATTACTCAAACCCACGTGTTAAAATCATTCCATGGAATTGAAACTCATTCCACTGTCTGTGGGTTTTCGCTCCTCCCTTGTAATTGAATGAAGAATTAAGGTCACTGATTAGTAAGGAACTGGTTGTCACCTGGTTGTCTAGATCTTGATTGAAAGTTGAAACTAAAAACCAGCAGATACTACCCCCTTCATGGAATGAGTATGACACCCCTGCTCAAACCAATAGAGTTACTTTGACCCTGTAGGGGTCCAGAAACTTGCAAAATTAGAGTAAATTGAATTTCTGGAAAACCTGGGAAATGTGCAATCCTTTTGCAATCAGTCACATTATGCTATTGATGTTACGTTTGACACCAGAGCTCCAAGGCATGCGTCGAAATCGTTAAGCAGCCAACTTCGAAGCAGTGTGCCGATGTGTGTACCACTTTATCAGAAGTACGTCGTTCACATGCTTTTTCGAACCGTGTGTTGCAAAATGCGAGATCACACTGATTTTGGCGTGGTTCTGGTACTCTCATTGTAACTATTCTGCTACCCAGTGCAATCTGTAATTAGCTAAAAAACAATGACAAGAAGTGTATACAATTCATTATCATTAACATACAATAGAATATGTTCAATCTAAAAAGAAAGTTAATACACATTTGGCTCACACAAATGTGTTGTTTCTTCTCCGTCTTATCTTCCCAGCAGATTCATAAATGCAGCTCTTCGTGCCGAAATGAGGGCTGTTTTTATTCAGTTGGGTACATTGCAGGCTGACTTGAACTCTCCCAGGCAGAGGCAGTGTCACAAGAATGCAGTGAAGCCTGCTTGATGTGTGTATAGCTCGGCTCTCCTCCCTTCGGGTGTACCGCGCATCCATGGCGTATGGTCGACATGCTCACTCGAGCGTGAGGCAATGCAGCCTCAAACTAGCCACTCTTCAACTTTAGACTTTGTCATTTATCCCCACAGATTTATACTGCAAAACATCATGTAGTGTTTGTACACTGAAAGATTCAACTGTATAGTGCTTGTGTCTTGTTTATTTTGGATCTCTCATGTAGTACTCGTTAGGTATGATTAGCCTAGCAACTGTTGTTCAATGTTTATTTTTATTTTATACAATTAGACATCAATATTATATTCCTTATTTTCTTAAGACATGATGGAGATGGCAACATGTTAAGATACATTGAGAAATCCCTCAGTGATAATGAGTTTCCTTGACTCAAGGATTTTCATACCGTCAACACATTTTTGTGAGAAGAGTGAAACACAAAATCAGACCTGGCAAAATATCAATAAATTACAAGTATTTTGCATTAAAAAAACGTGATATTGCTCTCCTTTTTTGCTACTGATTAAATACCACAAAATATGTGCAGGATTTCAAATGAATAAACCAATGTGGATCTCACTTTTTTTGTTAAATATATAAATATCTGCATTTAATGATCACACATACACAATATTGTCTATGCACTGTGTTCGGATCAAATGTATATATTTGTATCATATATACAACAACAAATATTACACGTCTCTCTTTGGTAAATGGCATTATAAAGTAGGCAAAGAAAACCACACTGTATTGCCAGGCTGATGCCAGATCCAATCACATCCAACCATTGACAGACAGCATTGACATTTCCTCTATCAAAAGTCATTCTGCTTGACTGCACGGACCTTTCAAAATGCCCTTTCCTTTAAGTATGTGTAATGGAGGTAGTTCGAAACCACGCTCACCTGATGAATAACCTTGTCTGATGAGTAACCTAGAGGCTTGCATAGTTAGGCTAAATGCCTAGGCTTTAGCTCAGAGGACTAATACAGTCTTGTGACATGCAGGAAACGCTGATTTGAACCCTGGTCAGTCATACACATTCTCAGTAATTAGAGCATTGTTATAGTGCCAGTGGTATTGAATAGCTAAAAATATCAAAAGTCACCTCAGCACAGGGCAGAAATGGACATGGTATTTTATGCCTTGTGTAGGTGGCACAGCCTCATTTGATCTGAGTTGTGTTTTGCCCTGACAGTGACAAGCCACTGATTTAATACATCTTAATAATGGAGGTTTACTCATTCCTTTCAGCTGACTTGCTAGGTTTCAAATGCATGATTCATAGAATAATTGCCACAGCCAATTATGTTCATGTATCACAAATGATGAGCTCTGGTAATGGCAAGAATAAGAACAAAAAGTTCTGCGGTCATGATTATACAAAAGAGTACACGTTTGCGTCAATGCTCTACATACCAATAATCTCAAATAACTCTAAAATACAACCTAATTTAGGTTAAATATCACTTTTTTATTCATTTATTTTTGATAAAAAACATGTTTTCATACATTTAGTTGATAGATATTTAATGCATGTTAACTGAAAACCCGACACTCAAAAAATGCTGGGTTAAAACAACCCAATTTGAGTTAATTGGGATTACCAAAATTGGGTTGTTGAGAGAATGTTCTATCAAATATTTACTGTAAATATTTGACAGAACACACACTGGGCTATTTTGACACAGCAAGTTGAGTTGTTGGGATTACCAAAACATGGGTCAATTTAACCATTGATGGGGTTTTATTCTTTTTCATGCTGGGTTGATAGAGCAGCTGGATATTTTTTTAATGTAATCCATTGGTTATTTTGAGAAGGCGTGGCTTGGTAGGGGCGTGGCTTTATGGAAGTTATTTTTGGCCACCCATGAGTGTCACGTTCTGACCTTTATTTCCTTTGTTTTGTCTTTATTTAGTATAGTCAGGTCGTGAGTTTGGGTGGGTTATCTATGTTTTGTGTTTCTATGTTGGGTTTGTCGTTTGGCCTGATATGGTTCTCAATCAGAGGCAGGTGTTTGTCATTGTCTCTGATTGGGAACCATATTTAGGTAGCCTGTTTTGTCTTTTGGTTTGTGGGTGTTTCTCTTCCGTGTCAGTGTTTGTCGCCACACGGTACTGTTTCGTTTGTTCATCGTTTATTGTTTTGTTTAGCGTTCTGAGTTTGTATTAAATGTCATCATGAACACTTACCACGCTGCGCTTTGGTCCGATCCTTCTACCACCACAGATGATCGTTACAATGAGATTAAGTGTCATTATACATTACGCTTTTTACTTATTCTTGATTTTTTTCTTTGCACATGACATTCTATGGTATGTACTGCCTGACGGGGCAGAGGCTCCTAAATGGCATAAACTGCTCATCGACAGTAACATTGGACCCAGGGTTGTAATACAGGGGAAGGTGGTCGACCCACTGATTGCAGCTAGCTTGTCTCCCGAGTGGGTCTGGTGTCTCGGTTATCGAAGAGGATAATCCTGGAAATAATGTGGAAGTTTTCCATAGATGTTGTTGCACGGAAAAGTTCTCTGCCATTTTCTGCATCCCACAAGGATTCTGTGGACTCCCCATTGGATCTGAAAACACCAGCAAGGATAAGAACCCCAAAGTATGCATGTAAATGAGTTTGGTCCATCTCCTTCTATCTCTCTCCAGAAACACACCAAATTAGTGCAGTGCAGAATGATTTTCTGGATGGTGTCTGGAATAAACAGTTCAAAAGAAGACTTTATGTCCTGAACATGAGTAACCACCATCCGCGTCGACCCTGGATGCATCCTCATCACATTGGCAGCCATGCGGGGTGGTTCATTCCTTGGGCAAGAAAGACCATTAAATGTCACAATTTTTTGACATCCATATTTCTCCTCCTGCAGGCTGCTGATGAGCTGGTTGCTGACGGGCTGGTCCAGAGGCTGGTTGCTGACGGGCAGGTCCAGAGGCTGGCTGCTGACGGGCTGGTCCTGGGTCTGGCTGAGGGTCAATCTCATCCTTTTCTTCCAACTCACTGTCAAACTCCGAATTGACAGAGACATGATCTTCATATTCGGAAAATTCTTAATCTTCCAAAGTGGAAGACGCTCCTTCCACACTAGATTCTCTCTCTGCAAAAATTATTTCTAAGGCCCTCTGAGCAGAGATGATTTTTCCATACTGATTGATTGTGGTAAGGAGCCACACAAGCAAAGCTGTTTATTTGTTGTGTCCCTCTCCCAATTTGCACCTGGCTGGGTGGGAAAATACATATTTTTTTTTACAATGTATCGAAAT
This sequence comes from Salvelinus namaycush, assembly GCF_016432855.1. Classification (NCBI taxonomy): domain Eukaryota; kingdom Metazoa; phylum Chordata; class Actinopteri; order Salmoniformes; family Salmonidae; genus Salvelinus; species Salvelinus namaycush. The sequence continues at coordinate 4,535,703 of NC_052316.1, forward strand.
AATGTATTGTAATAACATTGCGCAGCTTCCCGCAAGACATTGTGTAGTTTCACACACTACAAAGGGTAAAGATTGCAAGAAAAGTGGGAGACAGGCAGGGAGACAGACAGGTTCTTGGTGCTATGTTGAAACAGCAGGCCCAGGGAGGAAGAAGCCAGAGTGAAGGCAAACAGCTAACCTTTTTGTTTAATTTTTACTTGTTTTGACCTACACACACACTTTTCCACACTTTTATTACCCTCGGGTCCAGTGGACCCGAACACCACATATGTAATATAAGGGGGTTCACAGTGTGCATGAAATGAAAATGTGTAATTTTACATGTTCTTCACAGAAAATGAGTCCAGGCCAATGAGTCTCAGGTTGAATTTTGTATTTATTTTAGTAAACATTAAAAATGGGTCCCATAGACCCGAACACCACAGAAGGGTTAATCCATTACAGTTTAAACCCTGTCTATGCGTGGGGGGAGGGGTTCTACTGAACTATATGGAATTGTTTTAATGTCGTACCAAGGATTATTTTGCTACTTTATTTAGAATTTTAAGACCCCTTGAAGTATCCCCCCAAAAATTTTGATTAAAAAAAATGTATTTGGCCTTACTGCTATTACCGCATACAAATACATTGAATAACCAATTCACTACATGGAACAACAAATAGTCCCCCCCATGTAGATTGATGAGGGAAAAACGATTTAATCCATTTAAAAATAAGTCTGTATAGCGTAACTAAACATGGAAAGAGTCAAGGGGTCTGAATACATTCCAAATGCACTGTATTTGATATCATTCCATCTATTCCACTCCAGCCATTACCACGAGCCCATCCTCCCCAATTAAAGTGCCACCAATCTCCTGTGCAACAAGACCATAGTGCTTGTCTACAGAGCAGCAAGGGGAACTGTCCCTCCCTACCTTCAGGCTATGCTCAAATTCTACATCTCAACCCGAGCACTCCATTCTGCCACATCTGGTCTCTTGGCCATCCCACATCTACAGGAGGTCATCTCCCGCTCAGCCCAGTCAGTGTTTAACTGTCCAGGTAACCCAATGGTGGAGCCAGCTTCCCCCTGATACTAGGACAACAGAGTCCTTGCCCATCTTCTGAAATCGAGTACTCTTCAAATAGTATCTTTAAGAAGACATTTCAGTCTTAACCCCCCCAAAAATACCTATGCACTTGTCTTTTCCTACTAGCACTGACTTTGCCGATAACTTCTTTATTGAAGAAAATGTACTTACTGTGATATGTGGTTATCTCTCCTAGCTATCTTAAGATGAATGCACTAACTTTAAGTCGCTCTGGATAAGAGCATCTGCTAAATGGCTCAAATGTAAACGTAATTCCTTACCTTACCAGTCAGGGTTGAGATCACTCCTTGTCCATAGACTGCTTCCAGGAAATGGAAACAAATATTTATTGTAAAATCACCGAACTAGCCCTTTAAACTTAGGTCATATTACATGAAAGGGTGTATTCATTGTTTAGGTGATCATTATAAGGATTTTAAGAATGTCAAATGTCAGAATAATAGTTTAGAGAAGTATTTATTTCAGCTTTTGATTTCTTTCATCACAATCCCAGTGGGTCAGAAGTTTACATACACCCAATTAGTGTTTGTTAGCATTGCCTTTAAATTGTTTAACTTGGGTCAAACGTTTCGGGTAGCCTTCCACACAATAAGTTGGGTGAATTTTGGACCTTTCCTCCTGACAGAGCTGGTGTAACTAAGTCAGGTTTGTAGGCCTCCGTGCTCGCACACGATTTTCAGTTCTGCCCACAAATTTTCTATAGGATTGACGTCAGGGCTTTGTGATGGCCACTCCAATACCTTGACTTTGTTGTCCTTAAGCCATTTTGCCACAACTTTGGAAGTATGCTTGAGGTCATTGTCCACTTGGAAGACCCATTTGCGACCAGGCTTCAACTTCCTGACTGATGTCTTGAAATGTTGCTTCAATATATCCACATAATTTTCCTTTCTCATTAACTTCTTTGGGCTGCAAGCCCGAAGCCGGGCACAATATGATAACAGCCACTTCAAGTGCAGGGCGCGAAATTCAAAATATATTTTTTAGAAATATTTAACTTTCACACATTAACAAGTCCAATACAGCATTTGAAAGATAAACATCTTGTGAATCCAGCCAACATGTCCGATTTTTAAAATGTTTTACAGCGAAAACAGCACGTACATTTATGTTAGCTCACCACCAAATACAAAAAAGGACAGACATTTTTCACAGCACAGGTAGCATGCACAAAACCAACCTAACTAACCAAGAACCAACCAAACTAACCAAGAAACAACTTCATCAGATGACAGTCTTATAACATGTCATTCAATAAATCTATGTTTTGTTCGAAAAATGTGCATATTTGAGCTATAAATCAGTTTTACATTGCAGCTACCATCACAGCTACCGTCAGAAATAGCACCGAAGCAGCCAGAGTAATTACAGACACCAACGTCAAATACCTAAATACTCATCATAAAACATTTCTGAAAAATACATGGTGTACAGCAAATGAAAGACAGGCATCTTGTGATTCCAGCCAATATTTCCGATTTCTTAAGTGTTTTACAGCGAAAACACAATATAGCATTATATTAGCTTACCACAATAGCCAGAAACACAAGCCATTTACCAGCAGCAAAAGTTAGCGATCATAACAAACCAGCAAAAGATATATAATTTTTGACTAACCTTGATAAGCTTCATCAGATGACAGTCCTATAACATCAGGTTATACATACACTTATGTTTTGTTCGAAAATGTGCATATTTAGAGCTGAAATCAGTGGTTATACATTGTGCTAACGTAGCATCTATTTCCCACAACGTCCGGATATTTTTCTGACACTCACATATTCTGACCAAATAACTATTCATAAACATTACTAAAAAATACATGTTGTATAGGAAATGATAGATACACTAGTTCTTAAAACTTCTTCTCAATAGCGGGTGCTGTTTGCACTTTGTAATAATTTCGTTCCCAAATTAAACTGCCTCGTACTCAATTCTTGCTCGTACAATATGCATATTATTATTACTATTGGATAGAAAACACTCTCTAGTTTCTAAAACCGTTTGAATTATATCTGTGAGTAAAACAGAACTCGAGTTGGAGCCTTTTTCCTATGAGGATGTGAGAATGCTGAATTCTGCAAGCTGTTCCCAGGTCAGTTTATTAATTTGCCTGTCTTCTATTGGTTGAGATGCACTGCATACGTCTTCCCCTGGGTGTCAGCGAATAGTGAGAATTGAAATGGAGTTGCTAGGCAGAACTGAGAGGTTATAAATGGCCTGGGAACCTAGGGTCCGGCCTTTGTTCACTTCGCTCTGACGCAGGAAGGACCTCTGGCTGTGGCTCTAGAAAGCTCCGGTTATAGGCCTTAGATATATCCGGCTCTGTTTCTATTAGAAATAGGTGTTAAAGACATCATAATGTTGTTATATTAAACCAAGTTATATCAGTCTATATCGGTATATTGCGATTTTTGGATATATATTTGTCCTGCGTTTTAGTGAGTCGGACACGTCTTTGCCACATGGCTAATGTTTACTGCTAAATCGAACGTTGAAGAGGACAATCTACAACCAAGCAACGATTATTTTGGACTAAGGACACCTTGCCCAAGATTCTGATGGGAGTTCATCAAAAAGTAAGAAGTATTTATGATGTTAATTCGTTGTTCTGTTGAAAAATGTGAAACCACTATTCTGCCATGAACCTAGGTGCGGTCTCGCTTTAACGCACGCTGTATGTTGTAGTAACGTTAATTTTAAAAATCTAACACAGCGATTGCATTAAGAACTAATGTATCTTTCATTTGCTGTCCAACCTGTATTTTTTAGTCAAGTTTATGATTAGTTATCGATTAGAATAGGTGCCTCTCCCAAGATTTCTCCCGACATTTTGTTTGCATTTTGGCTACTATTCATATTGTATAACCACGATTTGTGCCGCTAAATATGCACATTTTCGAACAAACTCTATATGTATTGTGTAATATGATGTTATAGGACTGTCATCTGAAGACGTTTGAGAAGGTTAGTGAAAAAATTTATATCTTTTGCTGGTTTATTCGTTATCGCTATTTTTGGCTTGAATCAATGCTGTTGTGTGGTTGGCTATTGTAGTAAGCTAATACAATGCTATATTGTGTTTTCGCTGTAAAACACTTAAAAAATCTGAAATATTGGCTGGATTCACAAGATGTTTGTCTTTCATTTGCTGTACGCTGTGTATTTTTCAGAAATTTTTTATGATGAGTATTTAGGTAATTCACGTTGCTCTCTGTAGTTATTCTAGTCGCTTTGGTGAGAGTTGTGATGGTGGCTGCAATGGTAAACTATGATTTATACCTGAAATATGCACATTTTTCTAACAAAACATATGCTATACAATAAATATGTTATCAGACTGTCATCTGATGAAGTTGTTTCTTGGTTAGTGGCTATTTATATCTTTATTTGGTCGAATTTGTGATAGCTACCTATGCAGGAAAAAAATGGTGGTGTAAAAAAAGTTGTGTCTTTTGCTAACGTGGTTAGCTAATAGATTTACATATTGTGTCTTCCCTGTAAAACATTTTAAAAATCAGAAATGATGGCTGGATTCACAAGATGTGTATCTTTCATCTGGTGTCTTGGACTTGTGATTTAATGATATTTAGATGCTAGTATTTACTTGTGACGCTATGCTAGGCTATGCTAGTCAGCTTTTTTACTGATGGGGGTGCTCCCGGATCCGGGATTGTGTGGAAGTAGAGGTTAATGCAATCGCCGTGTTAGAATTCTAAAAATAACTTCATTACGACATGCAGTTTACGTTATGGCGAGAGCGTGCCCAAAATCTGGGCGCAAACTACTAGTTCACATGTTCGACAGATATATGAAATAGCATCATAAAATGGGTCCTACTTTTGATGATCTTCCATCAGAATGTTGTACAAGGTGTCCTTTGTCCAGAACAATCGTTGTTTGGATTTAGAATGTCCTCTTCTCCAGTCAATTAGCACGGAAAGCTAGCAAAGTGGCACGAAGCTCTCCTTCCTGAACATATGCAGACAAAGCAACACGCCTAACGTCCCGAAAAAATGTCAATAATCTAATAAAACTATATTGAAAAAAACATACTTTACGATGATATTGTCACATGTATCAAATAAAATCAAAGCCGGAGATATTAGTCGTCTATAACGACAGCTTTACAGAAGGCAATACCAGGTCACTTCTTGCGCGTTCCAGAAAACAGGAAATTGGGGTCACGTCATGCCAAGAGCTTTTATTCGACCTCAGATCATGTTATACACTCCATTTCTTCTCTCACTGCCTGTTGACATCTAGTGGAAGGCGTATGAAGTGCATGTATACTAATAAATATCAAGCTCATTTATAGGCAGGCCCTAGAACAGAGCATCGATTTCAGATTTTCCACTTCCTGTCAGGAAGTTTGCTGCAAAATGAGTTCTGTTTTACTCACAGATATAATTCAAACGGTTTTAGAAACTAGAGAGTGTTTTCTATCCAATAGTAATAATAATATGCATATTGTACGAGCAAGAATTGAGTACGAGGCCGTTTGAAATGGGCACCTTTTATCCAGGCTACTCAATACTGCCCCTGCAGCCCAAAGAGGTTAATATGGTTCTCAATCAGAGGAAACGTAAAACACCTGCCCCTGATTGAGAACCATATCAGGCTAATTGAAAATGAACCCAACATAGAAACACATAACATAGAATGCCCACCCAGCTCACGTCCTGACCAACTAAACAAAGACAAAACAAAGGAAATACGGTCAGGAACGTGACAGTGTTCTTCGACTTGCAAGCCTTCCCCTTTTCCCTCCAAACATAACGATGGTCATTATGGCCAAACAGTTCTATTTTTGTTTCCTCAGACCAGAGGGCATTTCTCCAAAAAGTACGATCTTTGTCCCCATGTGCAGTTGCAAACCATAGTCTGTCTTTTTTATGGCAGTTTTGGAGCAGTGGCTTCTTCCTTGCTGAGCGGCCTTTCAGGTTATGTCGATATAGGACTCGTTTTACTGTGGATATAGATACTCTTGTACCTGTTTCTTCCAGCGTCTTCACAAGGTCCTTTGCTGTTGTTCTGGGATTGATTTGCACTTTTCGCACCAACGTACGTTCATCTCTAGGAGACAGAACGCATCTCCTTCCTGAGCGGTATGATGGCTGCATGGTCCCATGGTGTTTATACTTGCGTGATATTGTTTGTACAGATGAACGTGGAACCTTCAGGCGTTTGTAAATTGCTCCCAGGGATGAACCAGACTTGCGGAGCTCTACCATTTTTTTCTGAGGTCTTGGCTGATTTTGCTTGACATCATCGGAAAATCAAAAGAAGAGGCACTGAGTTTGAAGGTAGGCCTTGAAATACATCCACAGGTACACCTCCAATTGACTCAAATTATGCCAATTAACCTATCAGAAGCCTCTAAAGCCATGACATAATTTTCGGGAATTTTCCAAGCTGTTTAAAGACACAGTCAACTTAGTGTATGTATACTTCCAACCCCCTAGAATTGTCATACAATGATTTATAAGTGAAATAATCTGTCTGTAAACAATTGTTGGAAAAATTGTTGCACCAAGTAGATGTCTTAATAAACTATAGTTTTGGCAAGTCGGTTAACAAGAAATTTGTGGAGTGGTTGAAAAACGGGTTTTAATGACTCCAACCTAAGTGTATGTAAACTTCAGACTTCAACTGTATATGCAGATGATACAGTTTTATACTCAGCTGGCCCCTCCACCTGGATTTTGTGTTAAATGCTCTACAACAAAGCTTTCTCTACCCTTAACCTTGTTCTGAACACCTCCAGTACAAAGGTAATGTGGTTTGGTAAGAAGTCTTCCCCTCTCCCCACAGATGATTACAGATGATTACTACCTCTGAGGGTTTGGATCTTGAGGTAGTGACCTCATACAAGTACTTGGGACTATGGCTAGACGGTACACTGTCCTTCTCAACACATATCAAAGTTGCAGGCTAAAGTTAAGTCTAGACTTGGTTTCCTCTATCGTAATCGCTCCTCTTTCACCCCAGCTGCCAAACTAACCCTGATTCAGATGACCATGCTACCCATGCTAGATTACGGAGACATCATTTATAGATTGGCAGGTAAGGGTGCTCTTGAGCAGCTAGATGTTCTTTACCATTCAGCCATCAGATTTGCCAAAATGCTCCTTATAGGACACATCACTGCACACTATACACCTCTGTAATTTGGTAATCTCTGTATACCCATCGCAAGACACACTGGTTGATGCTTATTAACTTCTTATGGCTGCAGCCCGGCGTCGGTACACTTATGACAACAGCCAGCTCAAGTGCAGGGCGCGAAATTCAAAATATATTTTTTTTAAATATTTAACTTTCACACATTAACAAGTCCAATACAGCATATGAAAGGTACACATCTTGTGAATCCAGCCAACATGTCCGATTTTTAAAATGTTTTACAGCGAAAACACCACGTATATTTATGTTAGCTCACCACCAAATACAAAAAAGGACAGACATTTTTCACAGCACAGGTAGCATGCACAAAGCCAACCTAACTAACCAAGAACCAACCAAACTAACCAAGAAACAACTTCATCAGATGACAGTCTTATAACATGTTATACAATAAATCTATGTTTTGTTCGAAAAATGTGCATATTTGAGGTATAAATCAGTTTTACATTGCAGCTACCATCACAGCTACCGTCACAAATAGGACCGAAGCAGCCAGAGTAATTACAGACACCAACGTCAAATACCTAAATACTCATCATAAAACATTTCTGAAAAATCGATGGTGTACAGCAAATTAAAGACAAACATCTTGTGAATCCAGCCAATATTTCCGATTTTTTAAGTGTTTTACAGCGAAAACACAATATAGCATTATATTAGCTTACTACAATAGCCTACCACACTACCGCGTTCTGACCAAATAACTATACATAAACGTTACTAAAAAATACATGTTGTATAGGAAATGATAGATACACTAGTTCTTAATGCAATCGCCGTGTTAGAATTCTAAAAATAACTTCATTACGACATCCAGCTTAGTTATAGCGAGAGAGTGCCCAAACTCTGGGCGCAAACTACTAGTACAACATGTTCAACAGATATATGAAATAGCATCATAAAATGGGTCCTACTTTTGATGATCTTTCATCAGAATGTTGTACAAGGGGTCCTTTGTCCAGAACAATTGTTGTTTGGATTTAGAATGTCCTCTTCTCCAGTCAATTAGCACGGAAAGCTAGCAAAGTGGCGCGAAGCTCTCCTTCCTGAACAAAGGCACACAACGCAACACGCCTAACGTGTTGCAATAATCTAATAAAACTATATTGAAAAAACATACTTTACGATGATATTGTCACATGTATCAAATAAAATCAAAGCCGGAGATATTAGTCGTCTATAACGACAGCTTATCAGAAGGCAAAACCAGGTCCCTTCACGCGCTCTCCAGAAAACAGGAAACTGGTGACACGTCATACAAAGAGCTTTTATTCGACCCCAGATCAAGTTATACACTCCATTTCTTCTCTCACTGCCTGTCGACATCTAGTGGAAGACGTATGAAGTGCATGTATTCTAATAAATATCAAGGACATTTATAGGCAGGCCCTAGAACAGAGCATCGATTTCAGATTTTCCACTTCCTGTCAGGAAGTTTGCTGCAAAATGAGTTCTGTTTTACTCACAGATATAATTCAAACGGTTTTAGAAACTAGAGAGTGTTTTCTATCCAATAGTAATAATAATATGCATATTGTACGAGCAAGAATTGAGTACGAGGCCGTTTGAAATGGGCACCTTTTATCCAGGCTACTCAATAGCCCAAAGAGGTTAAGCCATCAATTTTGTGAAGTGCACCAGTCCCTCCTGCAGCAAAGCACCCCCCACAATATGATGCTGCCACCCCCGTGCTTCACGGTTGGGATGGTGTTCTTCGGCTTGCAAGCCTCCCCCTTTTTTCCTCCAAACATAACGATGATCATTATGGCCAAACAGTTTTATTTTTGTTTCATTAGACCAGAGGACATTTCTCAAAAAAATACGATCTTTGTCCCCCTGTGCAGTTGCAATCCGCAGTCTGTCTTCTTTATGGCAGTTTTGGAGCAGTGGCTTCTTCCTTGCTGAGCGACCTTTCAGGTTATGTCGATATAGGACTCGTTTTACTGTGGATATAGATACTTTCCTCCAGCACCTTCACAAGGTCCTTTGCTGTTGTTCTGAGATTGATTTAATTTTTTCGCACCAAAGTACGTCCAGCTCTAGGAGACAACTCCTCTCCTTCCTGAGCGGTATGATGGTTGCGTGGTCCCATGGTGTTTATATTTGTGTACAATTGTTTGTACAGATGAACGTGGTACCTTCAGGCGTTTGGAAATGGCTCCCAAGGATGAACCAGACTTGTGGAGGTCTACCATTTTTTCTGAGGTCTTGGCTGATTTCTTTTGATTTTCCCATGATGTCAAGCAAAGATGCACTGACTTTGAAGGTAGGCCTTGAAATACGCCCACAGGTACACCTCAAATTGACTCAAATGATGTCAATTAGCCTATCAGAAGCTTCTAAAGCCATGACATAATTTTCTGGAATTTTCCAAGCTGTTTAAAGGCACAGTCAACTTAGTGTATGTAAACCTCTGACCCACTGGAATTGTGATACAGTGAATTATAAGTGAAATAATTTGTCTGTAAACAATTGTTGGAAAAATTACTTGTGTCATGTACATAGTAGATGTCTAACCGACTTCCCAACCTATAGTTTGTTGACAAGAAATTTGTGGAGTGTTTTAAAAACAAGTTTTAATTAATAACTCCAACCTAAATTTATATAAACTTCCGACTTCAACTGTATCTCAGGTGAATTTAATTTGTGCTAATTAGAAAGAAATGTCACAGTTCGAGGGGGGGTGAATGTTTATCCCATTGTCATCCTGAAAACTTCATCATGGTGAGACAAAGTGAAAATGTAGAGTTTCCATCAACCTCGCGCGCAATGTAGATATCAAAGAACACTTTAGTTCGCGGGGAGAGTAGTGGGTGAAACCATTCACTTCAGGAAAAGGTGTGATATAAATGATTTTTCCTTTCATTATGTGTTGTCGAATTCATCAAAATATTTGCTGCCATTGTAGGAAGGTTGGCAATACGAGAGGTCCATTGTATTATTTTCCTTGAAAGAACAACTAGTGGGTTTCGAGTGCTTCTCCCCCATTTGGAAAGTTGGTCTGCCTGCTCTTCTGTCTGAGAGAGATATTCTGAGAGCGGGTTCGTGTCTCATTCCTTTGTACATAAAAAACTGTTTAAAACTGTTCACCACATTAGTGTCTTTGGAAAACGGGTTAATATTCAATAGTGAATGTGACTATGTATATATTTATCTTACCGTTAATGTATTTAAGGCCTATTTCGGCAAGTTAACCGAGTTTTTGCTGGCTTAGCTAGCCATGTTAATGACGAGCTGACTAGCACCGTCAGTCAATGCAATGTAATGTCACGCTAGCTATTGCTAGCAGGTGATTTGCTAGCAGATGATTTATCGAAATATTAAGTGAATGTTTATTTTCTTACTACCTTTAAAAAGTTTATATGAAAAGGGTGGTACTTGTGCTCTGTATTTATGGATTAATATCACATGACATTGAGGGCATGTATCATTACAGTTGCTCCTGTCTAAAATATATATTGTGTCCTACCTAACCAGTGAACATGTGGCTGTGACCATCTTGTCAATGCCCGTCATCACTGTTTGATATCTTTTACTGCAGATAAAAACCAAGTCAACCTGAAGTGTGGGTGTCCGGGTGCCTTTCTTCTGGGGGGCTATGTGAAGTTGGTTACACTGGCACGTTTTTGCAAAAAGGTCAAATGTAGCTGATGTTTTTGTCAATAAATTGCAGTCACTAGGAAAAGATGAGTGTCACAAGGTTGTCAAGCATGTGCTGACCAACTGGCAAGTGTCTTCACTGACATTATCAACTTGTCCCTGACCGAGTCTGTAATACCAACGTTTCAAGCAGACCACCACAGTCCCTGTGTCCAAGAACACCAAGGTAACCTGCCTAAATGACTAAATACCTGTAGCACTCACGTTTGTAGCCATGAAGTGCTTAGAAAGGCTGGTCATGGCTAACATCAAAACCCTTATCACAGAAACCCTAGACCCACTCCAATTTGCATACCGCAATCAAGAACATAAAAATAATAAAGTATTTACAAGAGCTCTCTGCCTAGGCAAATGTAACAGTGTTGCCTCTTTCCCTTTCCTTGCCCCAACCTGGGTTTTGAACCAGGGACCCTCTGAACACAACAACTGTCACCCACAAAGCTTTATTACCTATCACTCCACTAAATTCACAGCCCTTGCAGAGCAAGGGATACAACTACTTCAAGGTCTCAGAGCAAGTGACATCACCGATTGAACACGACAACCACATAACTTGGCCCACACTATTACTGTACCTCTACCACAGAGGGAAAGGGGGAAGGAAAGTTTGCCTTCAGGCAAATTCTTCTAACTGTTATTTATTCCTTTTGAGAAGATAACTGTTTGTTTTTATATGTTTGTGTGTGGGTTCATGAGCACACCACTGACACACAGAAAGTTGTAATTAAGGCAGCTGGGCTCTGAAAAGATGAGTGTCACAGAGATGGATAAGCAGGAGTTGTGTGGATGATGTCGAATTGCACAAGCCCTAAAGCACCCGGGTCACGTGACGTGGGTTTAGTCATACAAGGAGCAGTCTAGCAGAGGAAACTGTTAGAGACCTCGGTAATGAGTTGAACAAGTAGGATGGCACTCATTATAACTATTTGGTACATTACTGCAGTTGTCTGAGGCAAAAAGGGTTCATTATTTTCTGCATTAGAAATGCAATGGGTAGACGCACAGAAATGATTTGTTTTCAAGTGCTCTAATGAATTTTAGTGGTCGAATGAATGACGCACAGAAAATTGACCACTGTATCATTCTCATGTTTTAGTCACTCTTGAATATCAGATATTTGTCAACAACACTGGTCGTTTGTGCCTTTCATCTATTCAGTATGTTGAAGCTGTCAAGAGAAACATGTTAAACACAATATGAAAGTCAAGAAAAAAATCCCAAGCTATGGTGTTAACATGATAGGATTTCACATGCGGATTCCAAAAATCACTTGCACTTCTCCTATTCCTCCTCCTCGTAGGAGTGTGTTTGGCTTTCATATTCTAACCATGACTAGTCTAACACCCTTACAACTTCTCATTCTTCCTCTCCAATACACCTTCCCACTCCAACCGCAACAGAGCCAACACTGATTAAACCAGAGAGGAAGAGAGGCGAAACGAGAAGGTTGTTTATAGCATTAAGCAGACCAAGCGATGAGTTTTTGTATGGGGGGGGGGCAATGAGAGAGTGCCGAATTTTGTCAAGATAAAAGTTAACTGCTGGGCCTCCCGAGTGGCGCAGGAGTCTAAGGCACTGCATCGCAGTGCTTGAGGCGTCACTACAGACCCGGGTTCGATTCTGGGCTGTGTCACAACCCGGCCGTGACCGGGAGTCCCATATGGTGGTGCACAATTTACCCACCAGCGTCGTCTGGGTTAGGGGAGGGTAAGGCCGGGGGGGGCTTTACTTGGCCCATTGCGATCTAGTGACTCCTCGTGGCTGGCCGGGCACCTGCAGGTCGTCAGTTGTAAGGGTTTTCCTCCGACACATTGGTGTGGCTAGCTTCCGGATTAAACGGGTGGGTGTTAAGAAGAGTGGTTTGGTGGGTTATGTTTCGGATGACGCATGAGGCTGTTGGGGAGTTGCAGCTATGAGACAAGATCAAAATTGGATATCACAAAATTGGGGAGAAAAAGGGGGTAAAAATACAAACAAGAAAAAATAGTTAACTGCCATTTCTATTGATGAGGCTTATTTGATTGAATAGAAGTTTCATAATGCTTAGGTTGTTACGAGTTTATTGATGTTTTCTACAAAAGATCATTGTCTAGAATGTTCCCACCTGATCTCGCCTTCTCCTGCCTACCTTTCGCCTTTGCGGAAATGTATGTCCATTGTTAGAGCGGTCAGTTGACCATCTTGTCAATATAATAGATCATCTTTGATTAAACTCTCCTCTGCGGCCAGAGGGGGTCACTGAATAGACTACAACTTCCTATAGTTTAAGGACAGTGATCTCTACGCCTCACTTCCTCCCATTGGGGAGAGCAGAGAAAAAAAGGGGAGGTGCCTCAAGGTGCCTACTCAAACACACAACCGCAATAAGAGGTTCTGTTGTAGGCCCACTTCCATTGTGGAATGAGGAGGAGTAGTGGATAGAAACCTCATAGCCATAAAATTCTCATGTTTAGAACCAACAGTCCCTTTCTGCGCTGGGCGTTGCCCCTAATTACGATGCTATTGAGACCCCTTGCCTGTAATTACGCACCAGCCCTCGTCCACATGGAGCTCAAAGAGGGCCTCCCCATTTTGCATGAGAATCATCCCAGCCACATTGTTAAAGTCAGTCTTTGTTTGGCTACATGAGGTGCAGAAGAAGAGAATGCTATTAACACTCCAAATTCAAAATGGATGAATCATTTATGTTGTAGTAATACGTTTTGTGAGGCACCTTTCTGAAACTCAAGGACATGGAAGATACAATTGCCTTCATATTGAATGCCTCAATTTTAAATGGACTCAATCATGTTTTTTGAAAACAATTATCCATTTTACAAATATTTCCTGGAAGATAAGGCTTTAAAATCTTTGCTTAATTGGTCAAACATTAACACAAATCTAATTACTGGTTCTAGGGCTCAAACCTGGGTAGAACCTTCACAAAACAAGTGATTTTTCATTTCATGAGTCACTAATGGAAGCTAAAGTTCGAAGTCAGTGGTTCTGCAGAATGCCAAACAAACTCAAAATCGAACCCCATTAACATACTTTTGTTACATCATGCTGTTGTTTTGCATCAGTGTCCCCACTCAAATACACCCAGTCGCATTTCGGAGACAGGTGGGTAGCCTCGACCCTATAACCCCACATTTTCAGATTTCCACTGCATCCTGTTCCCGACCACAGCTGAGATTAGCATCAGGATAGCCGCTAGCATGAGCCTAATTGTTACCAGCATTCTGCATGATCAAAAACACAACACAGGCATTGCAGAAAGTCTGACCTCCAATGACGTCATACCAAAGCAGGTGTGCCACAAAACATTTTTATTTTCTTATGCTCCGACTGCTAAACAAAGGTTGTGAATCAACCACCACAATCAATAGTTGGTACATGGACCCTCTTAAAGGGATAGTTCAGTAGTAGCTAGAAAGTGGATAGTTCGTAGTTTCACATATTTACATATCTGATTCCACTACAAGACCATGGTGCTTGCCTACGGAGCAGCAAGGGGAACTACCCCTTCCTACCTTCAGGCTATGCTCAAACTCTACATCCCAACTCGAGCACTCCATTCTGCCACCTCTGGTCTCTTCGCCATCCCACATCTACAGGAGGTCATCTCCCGCTCAGCCCAGTCAAAGCTTTTCTCTGGCCTGGTACCCCAATGGTGGAGCCAGCTTCCCCCCTGATGCTAGGACAGAATCTTCCATCTTCTGAAAATGTCTGAAACCCTACCTCTTTGAAGAGTGTCTTAAATAAGACATCTCAGTCTTACTCGCTTCGACTGTGTCTCACCTATGAATGCACTAGCTGTAAGTCACTCTGGATAATGACTAAAATGGAAATGGAAATGTAATTCCTTATCTTACCTTACCAGTCTGGATTGAGATACCTCCTTGTCCATAGACTGTAAAATCACTGAACTATGAATTTAAACTAAGGTCATAGTACCTGAAAGGGTGTATTCATTGTTTAGGAGTGTATCTTTAAAATACTGAAAAGGCTGGACAAGATGTTGTCACGCCCTGACCTTAGAGATCCTTATTTATTCTCTGTTTGGTTAGGTCAGGATGTGACTCGGGTGGGAGAATCTGTTTTCTATTTCTTTGTTGTTTTTGCCTAGTGTGGTTCCCAATCAGAGGCAGCTGTCTATCGTTGTCTCTGATTGGGGATCATATAATAGTTGTCATTTTCCGTTTTGGTTTTGTGAGGTGTTGTTTTCCGTTTAGTATCTGTGCCTGACGGAACTGTTCGCATTCGTTTTTGTATTCGTTATTTTTGTTTGAGTGATTCTTGACAAAAAAGATCATGAACACTTTCCACGCTGCGCTTTGGTCTCATTCCGACGACAGCCGTTACAGATGTAAAAAATAAAATATTTGAACAAATCTTTTAAAATTTGTGAAACATTCTATTTTCATCAAGGGGTACAAATTCAGGCTGCTGTATCAAAAATAATTGTCAGACAGCTCTCTCCAAAGAATAATAATGCAAATTATCAGAGAAAATATCCTTTATAATGTGTTACTAATTCCTACGGACCAAATGGGCCCTGTTCGGGACATCCACTGTGGAATATTGATCTCCCTCATCATTCAAACCAGGCCGTACTTCCTCCTCCCACCACCGGCCCCCACTTGCCCCTGTGGTGAAAGTGAGAGGGCCTCCTTACACCTCTTTTTGTCTCAGGCTAATTTCACTGTCTCATCCGGAGAAAAGGAGCCCTGTCATAATTGGACGCTGAAGCGTGAACCCTCATTATGTCCCTTTACACCAGCAAGGGCAGCTAGCATCCCACCAGAGAAAAACAAAATTTCACACATAAAGTTGTGAAATTATTTGGAGCATGTTATTCTCCCTCTCTCAATCAATAATACATTATGTTCATCCCATTACCAGCCTGAAAACTTCATCCTGGCACCTTTTTTGCAAACATTTAAAATGTCACAGAAGCTGATGTTTTCCTCAATACATTCCAGTCAAAAGGAAAATGTGTGTGTCACAGGGTTAATGTTTATCGCCATACATTGCGGTCAATGGGAAAACATTTGTAACAGGGTTGACGTTTTTCTCAATGCATTGTAGTCATGAGGAGAAGATGAGTGTCACAGGGTTGATGCTTATGAAATTACATAGCATTCAACGGGAAAAGGTAAGCTTCAACCAAATGAATCTTATGTCAATATTTGCAGTCAATGGGTAAAGATGAGTGTTACAGTGTTGTTGCCTAAATGAATACATTGCATTCAATTGGGAAAGATAAGCATCAAAATATGGACACACAGGGAAAGGCATCAGACATGACACCCTCTCTCTCTCTCTCTCTCTCTCTCTCCCCCTCGCTCCTTCTTCTTCTTCGGTATTATGGTGGTCTGCAAACAAATGTTATAGATGCATGCCGCCATCTACTGTGTTGGATGTGTATCAGCCTACTCTTTTGTAGTATGAATTTATTACACTTTGTGAAAAAAATGCCCTACCATCTAACCCTGCACCCATTATTTGAACATCACCACTATTCCACTGTGTTGGCCCTATCTTATCGTACTCTAGGCCAGCCGCCTGGGAGGACGGGACACTATCGTTCAAAACATCTTGTAACTCTTCTGCAGTAAAATCTCATACACCCATGTACTTCTCTGCAGCTGCCACCACAACATCTATCCGCTGCGATTTATGTTCCATTCCTGCGGTACAATTGACAACCACGTACACAGACAGGATATTGACGCATACATGTGCATCAAGGGTATTGGCGCATAAATCAATACATCCCATTGAAGGCAAAAGTTGGATATAGATGCAATGGGTAAATTGGTGAAAGATTCAGGCAGACAGACAGGCAGGCAAACAGACAGACATATACTAAGTGGACAAAACATTAGGAACACCTTCCTAATATTGCCTTCAGAGTTGCTTCAATTCGTCAGGGCATGGACTCTACAAGGGGTCGAAAGTGTTCCACGGGGATGCTGGCCACAGTTGTGTCAAGTTGGCTGGATGTCCTTTGGGTGGTGGACCATTCTTGATACACACAGGAAAACTGCAACGCTGCTTGGGTTCTTGACACACTCAAACCAGTGCACCTGGCACCTGCTACCATACTCTGTTCAAAGGCACTTAAATAATTTGTCTTGCCCAGTCACCCTCTGAATGGCACACACACAAAATCCATGTCTCAATTGTCTCAAGGTTTAAAATTCCTTCTTTAACTCTAGGATAGGGGGCAGCATTTTCACGTTTGGATGAAAAGCATACCCAAATTCAACTGCCAGCTACTCATCCCCAGAAGATAAGATATGCATATTATTAGTCGAGTTGGATAGAAAACACTCTGAAGTTTCTAAAACTGTTTGAACCATGTCTGTGAGTATAACAGAACTTATTTAGCAGGCGAAACCCCGAGGACAAACCATTCAGATTTTCTGTTTTTGAGGTCACTCTCTTTTCAATGAGATTTCATTGGGAATACAGATTTCTAATTGACCTTCTTGCAGTTCCTACCGCTTCCACTGGATGTCAACAGTCTTTAGAAATTGGTTGAGGGTTTTTCCTTTGTGTAATGAAGAAGTACGGCCATCTTTAATGAGGGTCACTTGTTGTGTACTGCTTGTTAGAGGCGCGTGACCAGAAAGCTAGCTACAGTTTGTTTTAATCCTGTATTGAACACAGATCATCCCGTCTTCAATTTTATCTATTATTTACGTCGAAAAATAACTAAAGTTGTATTACAAAAGTAGTTTGAAATGTTTTAGCAAAGTTTACAGGTAACCTTTGAGATATTTTGTAGTCACGTTGCTCAAGTTGGAACCGGTGCTTTTCTGGATCAAACGCGCCAAATAAATGGACATTTTGGATATATATCGACGGAATTAATCGAACAAAAGGACCATTTGTGATGTTTATGGGACATATTGGAGTGCCAACAACAGAAGCTCGTCAAAGTTAAGGCATGAATTATATTTTTATTTCTGAGTTTTGTGTCGCGCCAGCAGGGTTGAAATATGCTTCTCTCTCTTTGTTTACTATGGTGCTATCCTCAGATAATAGCATCGTTTGCTTTCGCCGAAAAGCCTATTTGAATTCTGACATGTTGGCTGGATTCACAACCAGTGTAGCTTTAATTTTGTATCTTTCATGTGTGATTTAATGAAAGTTAGATTTTTATAGTAATTTATTTGAATTTGGCGCTCTGCATTTTCTCTGGCTTTTGGCCAAGTGAGACAGTAGCGTCCCACCTAAACTCAGATTTCTTGATATAAATATGAACTTTACCGAACAAAACATACATGTATTGTGTAACATAAAGTCCTATGAGTGTCATCTGATGAAGATCATCAAAGGTTAGTGATTAATTTTATCTCTATTTCTGCTTTTTGTTACACCTCTCTTTGGCTGGAAAATTGGCTGTGTTCTTCTGTGACTTGGCTCTGACCTAACATAATCATTTGGTGTGCTTTTGTCATAAGGCCTATTTGAATTCTGACAAGTTGGCTGGATTCACAACAAGTGTAGCTTTAATTTGGTATCTTTCATGTGTGATTTCATGAGTTTGATTTTTATAGTAATTTATTTGAATTTGGCGCTCTGCATTTTTACTGGCTTTTGGCCAAGTGGGACGTTAGCGTCCCACATATCCCAGAGAAGTTAACCTGTCTTCTCCCTTTCATCTACACTGATTGAAGTGGATATAATAGGTGACGTTAATAAGGGATCATAGCTTTCACCTGGATTCACCTGTTCAGTCTGTCATGGAAAGAACAGGTGTTTTATACACTCAGTGTATAAACTCACAGACAGACATGGGAGGCAAGCAGGCAGGCAAGCAGGCAGACAAACTCTAAACTCAACCCTAAACCTGACAATATCAACATACAGCTGGCTGGTTATACGATGTACCGGCGGGATAGAACAGCGGCGTCTGGTAAGACAAGGGGGGGCGGACTATGTATTTTTGTAAATATCAGCTGTTGCACTATATCTAAGGAAGTCTCGAGCTATTGATCGCCTGAGGTTGAGTATATCATGATAAGCTGTAGACCACGCTACCTACCGAGAGAGTTCTCATCTGTATTCTTCGTATCTGTTTTACATACCACCTCAGTCAGAGGTTGGCACTAAGATAGCATTGAATGAGCTGTATTCCGCCCTAAGCAAAGAACAAAATGCTCACCCAGAGGCGGCGCTCCTAGTAGCCGGGAAACAAATCAGTTTTACCAAATTTCTATCAGCATGTTAAATGTGCAACCAGAGGGAAAAGAACTCTGGACCACCTATACTCCACACACAGAGAAGCATACAAAGCTCTCCCTCGACTTCCATTTGGCAAATCTGACCATAATTCCATCCTCCTGATTCCTGCTTACAAGCACAAATTAAAGCAGGAAGCACCAGAGACTAGATCAATAAAAAAGTGGTCAGATGAAGCAGATGCTAGGCTACAGGACTGTTTTGCTAGCACAGACTGGAATATGTTCCGAGATTCCTCCAATGGCATTGAGGAGTACACCACATCTGTCATTGGCTTCATCAATAAGTGCATCGATGACATCGTCCCCACAGTAACCGCACGTACATACCCCAACCAGAAGCCATGGATTACAAGCAGCATTCGCACTGAGCTAAAGGATAGAGCTGCCGCTTTCAAGGAAGGGGACTCTAACCCGGAAGCTTATAAGAAATCCCACTATGCCCTCCAACGAACCATCAAACAGGCAAAGCATCAATACAGGACTAAGATCGAGTCATACTACACCGGCTCTGACGCTCATCAGATGTGGCAGGGCTTGCAAACCATTACAGACTACAAAGGGAAGCATAGCCGAGAGCTGCCCAGTGACACGAGCGTACCAGACGAGCTAAACTAATTCTATGCTCGCTTCGAGGCAAATAACACTGAAACATGCATGAGAGCACCAGCTGTACCGGAAGACTGTGTGATCACGCTCTCAGCAGCCGATGTGAGTAAGACCTTTTAGACAGGTCAACATTCAAAAGGTTAATCTAGAAGAAAAAGAAACGCACACCTATTTAGGCGAGGTGCTGGCTAGCGGAGTAGAAAACTTGAAAATAAAGGAGAGCCGCAAACTCTAGGAGCTCAGATGCAAAAATGTTATGACCAACGTTTCGACAGCAAAGCTGTCTTCAGCAGGGTATAATCACAAACACTGCGGGATGACTCATTTATATAGTGTCAAAAGACACACAGGTGTCTGTAATCATGGCCAAGAGTGGCCTAATACCATTGGTTAATTCTCAAATATTAAAATGACATACAAAGAACAGCATACAAAAAACAAATGGATAGGATACGATCATAGATTCATTTTAGACTACACAAGCTTACAAACAATTACAATGGCAAAGTCACAATAACCACAAGAATGGCTTCAGATCAAAGTCTACGTTGAGACCGAAGGGAGCAAGGGTCAAGATTCAAAAGGCGGCTGGGCTAGAAGGATTACCAGGACGTGCACTGCGAGCATGCGCTGACCAACTAGCAAGTGTCTTCAAAGACATTTTCAAGCTCTCCCTGTCCGATTCTGTAATAGCAACATTTTTAAGCATACCACCATAGTGCCTGTGCCCAAGAACACTAAAGTAACCTGCCTAAATGACTACCGACCCGTAGCACTCACGTCTGTAGCCATGAAGTGCTTTGAAAGGCTGGTCATTGCTCACATCAACACCATCATCCCAGAAACCCTAGGCCCACTCCAATTTGCATACCGCCCCAACAGATCCACAGATGATGCAATCTCTATTGCACTCCACACTGCCCTTTCCCACCTGGACAAAAGGAACACCTATGTGAGAATGCTATTCATTGACTACAGCTCAGCATTCAACACCATAGTGCCCTCAAAGCTCGTCAGTAAACTAAGGATCCTGGGACTAAACACCTCCCTCTGCAACTGGATCCTGGACTTCCTGACGGGCCGCCCCCAGGTGGAAAGGGTAGCTAACAACACATACGCCACACTGATCCTCAACACGGGCCCCTCAGGGGTGCATGCTCAGCCCCCTCCTGTACTCCCTGTTCACTCATGACTGCACGGCCAGGCACGACTCGAAAACAATCATTAAATTTGCCGATGACACAACAGTCGTAGGCCTGATCACCGACAACAACCTCTCCCTCAATGTGATCAAGACAAAGGAGATGATTGTGGACTACAGGAAAAAGAGCATCGACGGGGCTGCAGTGAAGCAGGTTGAGAGCTTCAAGTTCCTTGGCGTCCACATCCCCAACAAACTAACATGGTCCAAACATACCAAGACAGTCGTGAATCAGGCATGACAAAACCTATTCCCCCCAGAGACTGTAAACATTTGGCATGGGTTCTACAGCTGCACCATCAAGAGCATCCTGACTGGTTGCATCACTGCCTGGTATGGCAACTGCTCGGCTTCCGACCGCAAGAGGGTAGTGCGTACGGCCCAGTACATCACCAGGG
Source organism: Salvelinus namaycush (assembly GCF_016432855.1). Lineage (NCBI taxonomy): Eukaryota > Metazoa > Chordata > Actinopteri > Salmoniformes > Salmonidae > Salvelinus > Salvelinus namaycush. The sequence goes on from NC_052316.1 coordinate 4,557,085, forward strand.
ACAAGCTTCCTGCCATCCAGGACCTCTATACCAGGAGGTGTCAGAGGAAGGCCCTACAAATTGTCAAAGACTCCAGCCACCCTAGTCATAGACTGTTCTCTCTGCTACCGCACAGCAAGTGATACTGGAGTGCCAAGTCTATGTCCAAGAGGCTTCTAAACAGCTTCAACACTCGAGCCATAAGACTCCTGAACATCTAGTCAAATGGGTACCCAGACTATTTGCATTGCCCATCCCCCCCTTTTTTGTGTAAACTGTAGTGTATTGTATAATATGGACAGGAATTACACACATCGTTCAAACCATGGTAAAGCAGGGACAGAACATGAGATTCCGGTGTATGACATGCGGCCTAACAAAGTGTAGGCTAGGGAATTTGATTTGAATTTTGAAATATAATAGGGCCTATTTGTATAATTAGTAGGCTGACGCATACTGTGTATACCTTTCATAATATTTCCCCTAATATCATTAGCCTACCTCCTCTTTCTCTCTCTATTGTTGCTTCATTCCTTCCTCGCTTCAAACAGTTAAATTAAATACGTTTTGTTGTCCTAATCTTCATCATTTGAATGACAACCTTGAAGTAATATAGGACTAGAATTAGATGCAGAAGGCTTTCACTTGTCTTCACAAAGATTGAATGGTTATGGGTCTGAATAAATAACTGCTATAGCCTACCGCCATCGCACGTTCACTCTTCTTTCAAACTACTGGCTGCTGTATCTATTGGCTGCTGTATTTAACATTCAGCAAACAATTGCTTGCCTCCCTCTTAATCTATTGGTATAAGAAATGATAAACAAATGATGTCCAGCTATTCTATTCTATCTTTTCCTGCATGGGACTCCAAGAGCCAAGGAGCGTTTCTTAAGTAGAGAGGCCAGTGGAGCACAGGTATTGCGCAAGAAACAGAAGTTAGAAGCTTATTATGCATAAACCATCATTAATTAGCTAAATATAAGGCTAATACTGCATTGAATGTATTACCTGAAAGAGGTACAGGTCTTTGCAAATGTATTCATCAGGTGAAGTGAAATTTAAAAAATTACTTGTTTCAAAAAATTCGGAAAAAAGAAATCAATTGAAAAGTGGTGCGTGCATATGTATTCACCCCCTTTGCTATGAAGCCCCTAAATAAGATCTGGTGCAACCAATTACCTTCAGAAGTCACATGATTAGTTAAATAAAGTCCACCTGTGTGCAAGCCAGGTCACAGTTGTAAATGAGAACTTGTTCTCAACTGGTCTACCTGGTTAAATAAAGGTGAAATAAAAAATACATCAAAAAATCTAAGTGTCACATGATCTGTCACATGATCTTAGTACACAGTTGAAGTCAGACGTTTTCATACACCTTAGCCAAATACATTTAAACTCAGTTATTCACAATTCCTGACATTTAATCAGTGTAAAAATTCCCTGTCTTAGGTCAGTTAGGATCACCACTTTATTTTAAGAATGTGAAATGTCAGAATAATAGTAGAGAGAATTATTTATTTCAGCTTTTATTTCTTTCATCATATTCCCAGTGGGTCAGAAGTTTACATACACTCAATTAGTATTTGGTAGCGTTGCCATTAAATTGTTTAACTTTTGTCAAACGCTTCGGACAGCCTTCCACAAGCTTCCCACAATAAGTTGGGTGAATTTTGGCCCATTCCTCCTGACAGAGCTGGTGTAACTGAGTCAGGTTTGTAGGCCTCCTTGCTCACACACGCTTTTTCAGGTCTGCCCACAAATGTTCTATAGGATTGAGGTCAGGGCTTTGTGATGGCCACTCCAATACCTTGACTTTGTTGTCCTTAAGCCATGTTGCCACAACTTTGGAAGTATGCTTGGGGTCATTGTCCATTTGGAATACCCATTTGTGACCAAGCTTTAACTTCCTGACTGATGTCTTGAGATGTTGCTTCAATATATCCACATCATTGTCCTACCTCATGATGCCATCTATTTTGTGAAGTGCACCAGTCCCTCCTGCAGCAAAGTACCACCACAACATGATGCTACCACCCCCGTGCTTCACGGTTGGGATGGTGTTCTTCAGCTTGCAAGCCTCCCCCTTTTTCCTCTAAATATAACGATGGTCATTATGGCCAAACAGTTCTATTTTTTGTTTCATCAGACCAGAGGACATTTTTCCTAAAAGTACGATCTTTGTCCCCATGTGCAGTTGCAAACCATAGCCTGGCTTTTTTATGGCAGTTTTGGAGCAGTGGCTTCTTCCTTGCTGAGCGGCTTTTCAGGTTATGTCGATATAGGACTTGTTTTACTGTGGATATAGAAACTTTAGTACCTGTTTCCTCCAGCATTTTCACAGGGTCCGTTGCTGTTGTTCTGGGATTGATTTGCACTTTTCGCACCAAAGTACGTTCATCTCTAGGAGACAGAACGCCTCTCCTTCCTGAGCGGTACGACGGTTGCGTGGTCCCATGGTGTTTATACTTGCGTACAATTGTTTGTACAGATGAACGTGGTACCTTCAGGCGTTTGGAAATTGCTCCCAAGGATGAACCAGACTTGTGGAGGGCTACAATGTTTTTTCTGAGGTCTTGGCTGATTTCATTTGATTTTCCCATGATGTCAAGCAAAGAGGCACTGAGTTTGAAGGTAGGCCTTGAAATACATCCACAGGTACACCTCAAATTGACTCAAATAATGTGAATTAGCCTATCAGAAGCTTCTAAACCCATGACATCATTTTCTGGAATTTTTCAAGCTGTTTAAAGGCACAGTCAACTTAGTGATGTAAACTTCTGACCCACTGGAATTGTGATACAGTGAATTATAAGTGAAATAGTTTGTCTGTAAACAATTATTGAAAAAAATGACTTGTCATGACGTGTCATGCACAAAGTAGATGTCCTAATCGACTTGCCAAAACTATAGTTTGATAACAAACTATAGTTTTGGCAAGGGCTGGAGGCCGTCTCTGGAGGCTTCGTGCCATGTCTCACCCCTGGAGGCTTCATGCCATGTCTCACCCCTGGAGGCTTCTTGCCATGGATCATCACTGGAGGGTTCTTGCCATGGATCATCACTGGAGGCTTCGTGCCATGGATTACCACTGGAGGCTTCTTGCCATGGATCATCACTGGAGGCTTCGTGCCATGGATCATCACTGGAGGCTTCGTGCCATGGATCATCACTGGAGGCTTCTTGCCATGGATCATCACTGGAGGCTTCGTGCCATGGATCCCCACTGGAGGCTTCTTGCCATGGATTATCACTGGAGGCTTCGTGCCATGGATCACCACTGGAGGCTTCGTGCCATGGATCAGCACTGGAGGCTTCCTGCCATGGATCACCACTGGAGGCTTCCTGCCATGGATCATCACTGGAGTGGAGAGACACACAGGAGGCCTGGCTCTGGGAGCAGGCACAAGACTCACCAGGCTGGGCAGACATGCAGGAGGGTTAGGGCTTAGTACAGGCACAGGACTCATCAGGCTGGGGAGACATGCAGGAGGTCTCTCCCTTGGCCAAGGCACCGGTTACACTGGGCCGTGGAGGCGCACTGGCAGTCTTGAGCGCAGAGCTAGCACAACTCGTCCTGGCTGGATACCCCCTGTAGCCCGGCAAGTGCGGGGAGCTGGATCAGGCCGCACTGGGCTGTGTTGGCGAACCGGGGACACCGTGTGTAGGGCTGGCGCAGGATAACCCGAGCCGAGGAGACGTCCTGGAGGTCTGGAGAGCAGGGCTGGCACACTCCGTCCTGGCTCGATGCCCACTCTAGCCCGGCCGATGCGAGGAGCTGCGATGTAGCGCACCGGGCTATGAGTGCGCACTGGGGACACTGTACGCCTCACCGCATAACACGGTGCCTGCCCGGTCACTCTCTCCCCACGGCAAACACGAGGAGTTGGCTCAGGTCTATGACCTGACTCCGCCAATATCCCCGTGTGCCCCCCCCCCCCAAAAAAATTCTGGGGCTGCCTCTCGTGCACGCCTCCTCGAGCCAACTCCTCGTAGCGTCGCCGCTCCGCCTTAGCTGCCTCCAGCTCCTCTTTAGAACGGCGATACTCTCCCGTCTGTGCCCAGGGTCCCTTGCCGTCCAGGATTTCCTCCCATGTCCAACTCTCCAACAAATGCTGCTCCCTCCTACCACGCTGCTTGGTCCTTTGGTGGTGGGTAGTTCTGTAACTTTCGTCGTCTGAAGATGAGGAATCATCGGACCAAAGCGCAGCGTGGTAAGTGTTCATGTTAATTTATTAAAACAGAACACTAAACAAAATAACAACGAGAATGAACGAAACGAAACAGTCCTGTCAGGTGCAGCAACACAAAACAGAAAACAACTACCCACAAAACACAGGTGGGAAAAGGCTACCTAAGTATGGTTCTCAATCAGCGACAACGATAGACAACTGCCTCTGATTGAGAACCACACCCGGCCAAACACACAAAAATAGAAAACATAGAACACACAACATAGAATGCCCACCCCAACTCACGCCCTGACCAAACCAAAATAGAGACATAAAAAGGATCTCTAAGGTCAGGGCGTGACACAAGCCTGTGACACTCGTCTTTCCCATGGATTGCAATGTATTGAGAAAAACATCAGCTACCTTTTACCAAAAACGTGCCGGTGTGGCTTTTCGGGGATCTCTGGGACACTGCAAACATATGTGGCTCATTTGGTATGGCTCTTGCAACATCAGTGTTGTGGGTTCAATTCCCATGGGGGACCTGTAAGAAAATGTATTGTAACTTGCTCTGGATAAAAGCTTCTGCTAAATGACAAAAATGAAATGTATGTTGCACTGTAAAGCGTAAAGGCTATGTGTACTGTTGTGATATTTGGGCTTATATTAATTTCTATTAGACATGGACAATGTTATTTTACATGCATGTAATTTCGCTTTTGTCATGTAGCATTTGCACATTGTCAGGTAAACGCATAATGAATGTAAAGAATCCTGAAACAACGCAAAATCCATCTCAACATGGAGTGTACATTTAAACATCCCTAAAACACAATGCTTCCCAATATGATAATACATGGAAAATCATCTTCATGCATACTTCAGGATGCTTCATGTTTACCAGATATTCAGAGGATAGGATATGATGGGATAGGATGGAGGAGGACCCTGCCTGGCCGCAGCTGGTGTGCTCGCATTGTATATTTGCAACATTGCAACAATTTCAAAGATTTTACAGAGTTACAGTTCATATGAGGAAATCAGTCAATGGAAATAAATTAATTAGGCCCTAATCTATGGATTTTAGATGACTGGGAAGACAGATATGCATCTGTTGGGTCACAGATACCTTAAAAAAAGGTAGGAGCATGGATCAGAAAACCAGTACGTTTCTTGTGTGACCCCCATTTGCCTCATGCAGCGCGACAAATCTCCTTCGCAGAGTTGATCAGGCTGTTGATTGTTGCCTGTGGAATGTTGTCCCACTCCTCTTCAATGCAAAGGAACTGGAACACGCTGTCATACACATTGATCCAGAGCATCCCAAACATGCTCAAATGGGTGACATGTCTGGTAAGTATGCAGGGCATGGAAGAACTGGGACATTTTCAGCTTCCAGGAATTGTGTACAGATTCTTGCGACATGGGGCCGTGCATTATCATTCTGAAACATGAGGTGATGGCGGCGGATGAATGTCACGACAATGGGTCTCAGGATCTCATTAAGGTTTCTTAGTGCTTTCAAATTGCCATCGTTAACATACAATTGCTGATACTATAACCCCACAGCCACCATGGGGAACACTGTTCACAACATTGACATCAGCAAACCACTCGCACACACAACGCCATACACAGTGTCTGCCATCTGCCCGGTACAGTTGAAACCAGGATTCATCCGCGAAGAGCACACTTCTCCAGCATGCCAGTGGCCATCGAAGGTAAGCATTTGCCCACTGAAGTCAGATCAAGACCCTGGTGAGGACGAGCATGCAGATGATCTTCCCTGAGATGGTTTCTGAGTCCAAAAATTATTTGGTTGTGTAAACACACAGTTTCATCAGCTGTCTGGGTGGCTGGTCTCAGACGATCCCGCAGGTGCACTTGTGTAATGATCATGTTATTTTATCAGCTTCTTGATATGCCACACCTACCAGGTGGATGGATTATCTTGGTAAAGGAGAAATGCTCACTAACAGGGATGTAAACAAATTTGTGCATGAAATTTGAGAGAAATAAGCTTTTTGTGCGCATGGAACATTTCTGGGATCTTTTATTTCACATGAGGCCAACACTTTACATGTTGCGTTTATATTTTTGTTCAGTATAAATATAACCATGTTGTGCCTTTAAAGCAAATGCGATATGAAAGGCAGGCAAAGGCGAGGGGACACAGCTGTCGGCATAGCATGTCTCTTTTAAAGGCTGCCCCTAATGATTGGAGACAGTTGGCAATTACATAAGGATCACTCCGAGGCCAGCGGGCCATGTGTGGAGGAGGAAGAAGAGGAGGAGGACGAAGCTGGCCCCAGACTAATAGGGGAGCAGCCAGCAGCACACATGCAGGCTCAGAGACACATGCCAAAAGAGATAATGGATGGGGGGAGGTCGAGGGACAAGGGAAAGAGAGGAGGTAAGATGGGGAAACTAGAGAGGGAGGAAGGAGGAAATAGAAAATATGGGGTGAGAAAGAGAAGGGACAAGTAAGAAGTACTGCAAGTAAACAAAAGCAACCAGAGCGAGTGTGGGGTGAGCTGGAGGAGGAAGAGAGGGGGGAGAGAGGGAGAGAAATGTAGAGAGAAATACAGGGAGATGGAGAGGCAAGGTTACAGAGGGGTGTGATAGAGGGAAATTAGACAGACAGCAAGAGGCAAAAGACATGAACGGGGAACTGAAAGTAGAGAAATAATGGAGGGAGGGATGGATGAGAGAGACATTGAAGAGAGAGGCGGAAGGCATATTGCCATACTGTATGTGCAAACTAATGTCAAATACTGAGGCTTGCTTACTTTTGCCCAGGCAACAACACATACAGTAAGAGGCCTGGCAATCTCTAAGTGACACAATCATAATGTATAGCCACTCTCATTATGAAGATGGCGTTCGAAATAAGTAATTCTCGTATCAAGAATATTCTACACTCTTCTTCCAAACTATTTTAATGTTAAAAATTTTTTTGCATAGAAGATCTCAAAGGCAAAACACTTTAAAAAGAGGATGTAGATGATATATGAGATGTTGAGAAACAGATTTATACGACTGATATCTCTGGTCAGGGCATCTGTTTCTCTCTCAAACCCGAGAGGTAAACAGCTGTCTAGGATAGAGAGACACATACTCTTACATACATAAATCATACGCACGCACACTCACTCACTCACGCACACACGCTCGCACTCACGCACGCACGCACGCACGCACACAGAGTATAACATAACATGTATACACAACTTGCCTATTATCACTTTCTTTATGTGATCACTGATGAAATCTCCACAGCAATAATGTTAATTAGTTGGACGATTTAAGTCCTTTGTAATAAAAACATTATTTGATGTAAGATAATAGAACTGGATTTTGCACATACAGTGCCTAACGTAAGTATTCACCCCGCTTGGATTTCTTTACATTGTATTGTGTTACAAAGTGGGATTAATTACAATAAACCCGTTTTTTTCCATTTTCGCCTAAAATGACATACCCAAATCTAACTGCCTGTAGCTCAGGCCTTGAAGCAAGGATGTGCATATTCTTGGTACCATTTGAAAGGAAACACTTTGAAGTTTATGGAAATGTGAAAGGAATGTAGTAGAATATAACTCAATAGATCTGCTAAAAGATTTCCTCTTTGAAATGCAACAGAAAGGCCATAATATTATTATTCCAGCCTAGGTGCAACTTAGATGTTGGCCTCTAGATGGCAGCAGTGTATGTGCAAAGTTTTAGACTGATCCAATGAGCCATTGCATTTCTGTTAAAAAATTTATCAAGACTGCCCTAATGTACCTAACTTTTCAAGTTCATAACTGTACTCTCCTCAAATAATAGCATGGTATTATTTCACTGTAATAGCTACTATAAATTGGACAGTGCAGTTAGACTAACAAGAATTTAAGCTTTCTGACAAAATCAGATATGTCCTGGGAAATGTTCTTGTTACTTACAACCTCATGCTAATCGCATTAGCCTACGTTAGCTCAACCGTCCCGTGGGGGACCCACCGATCCTGTAGAGGTTTTAACTCCAGGACCACCGACAGTTTTCATTGTTGTTGCCTGGACTGTAGTGCCAGCGGAGAGACTCTCAGACTGAAAACGCCTCCATTAATTGACACAGTTTAGACTACCGATACATCAGCGTTCTAACTCCCCCTTGTGATAGTGTGGTGCAATGACAGAATGCCACCATCTATGACTAACGGAAGGAAGAAGGAACCACTGTACTGCCACCTGCAGTTTGCTCATGAGTTGAATTCATTGGCTGATGGAATTATGTGATCCTTCCTTAACCGATAGGAAGTCCCTCCCACTTGTGGAAATGGCCCGGCTAAAACTGGCTTTTGGGCACGAGTCATCTTTTCAATTTTATTTGACTTTTTTTAACTAGGCAAGTCAGTTAAGAACAAATTCTTATTTACAATGACGTCCTACCCCGGCTAAACCCTCCCCTAACCAGGACGATACTGGGCCAATTGTGCGCCGCCCTATGGGCCTCCCGATCGTGGCTGGTTGTGATACAGCTCTGGATCGAACCAGGGACTGTAGTGACGCATCTAGCACTAGCGATGCAGTGCCTCAGACCGCTGTGCCACTCGGGAGCCCTATCATTTTCTATGGTTACACCTTATCTCAATAACATGTCAACTTTGTCCACACAGTGTCAGGAGGATATTCAAAATAAAATTGTATTTTTCACATGTGCCGAATACAACGGGTGTAGACCTAACCATGAAACGCTTGTTTACAAACCCTTCCCAATGATGCAGAGTAAAAAAAAGTATGATTTTTTTGGGTAACACAAGGAATAAAATACACAAGAATGGAGCTATATACAGGGAAAAGCAATACCAGATCAATGTGCTTAGATATGAGGTATTTGAGGTAGATATATACATGAAAGCTACCACATCATTCTTGATAGCCCTAAGCCACTGGCAGAATCTGGGGAAATCTAGGTATAACGATGAAAGGTAACACATTTTTGCTTTTGTATGTAATTAGCACAGCCAGGTGCTAATTGAGGTGGTCGTTCGAAGTTAACAGCACCATTATTCAAGGTTTTGGGATGTCCCCTCTACCTAGCGGGCGGCATCAGCATTTGCTATGAATGCTGGACCTTGTGGTTCACTATGAGCAGACGAATCCACAGGGAGTCGAAACTTCACGATTCTACCAGTGAAATGAAAATGTGCAAGTTCTAGCTTGTGGTTTGGATAATTGTGATGTTTATGATAAAAACGTAATGTTGTTAATATAGTAATGACTATATGCCGCGGCAGAGCCAGGGTGAAATTCCCCTTTTATTTCTAAAAAAATTGAGAAGAGAGAGAGAGAGCTATATTTTGTTGTATTGTTTGTCACTGACTTAGCTAGCCTGTGCATCTAGCTAGTTTAGCCTACTCAATCAGAGAGAGATACTGTGTTAGCTAGCTGGCTATGGTTATCCAACATTGGAACTCTTCCAAGTCAAGGTAAGCTTTTAATTTATTGCCATCAGGGCTCGTCAGTTTAACTGCTAAACTGCTTGCTGCTGACTGAACACTGTAGTGAAGGATTGTAACGGGTTTACTAATGCGTTAGTTCTAGTAGCTATGTTGACTATGATGACAATGATGTAGGCTGTGTGTAGCAGTTATTATATGAAGGTTGGGCTCTGAAAGTTTTTTTTTCTCCTGCAGACAGCTGATGTCTTGTGCACTGAAGTTCACAACCGAAGGGAAAAAGTGAGAGGAGAAGAGCGTGTAGATGTGAGAAGGAATTGTACAATGATCAAAGGGATCATGCTGTTTGTATGTGCCTTCTATGAAAGTGAACTGTGTTTGCATGTGATCAGGGCTGTATTCATTCTGCCGATTGTGAGAGAAATTAGATGTTGTTATAATAGTTTAGATGTTATATTATAACAATTATAACAAGTTGTTATAATAGTTTTATTGCATCAAATTGTTCTTATATGCAACAGAATAGAGGGTTCTTATAACTCTATTGTGTCTGTGTGAACTGAAAGTGGGCCTCTGGGAGATTTAACACTGACAGGAGATTTACGATGTCTTTTGTGTAATTAAACCTAAAGAGACCGCATTCCTGAGCATGAGTTAATGTTTCTGTTCTATAAGGTACCCTGGTATCTACACAATGAGAACTGTTTTTACAGCAGATACTGTCTGCTGTGAATTATAAGTATCTTTCATATAAATCTTAACCTTGTGACCCATTTCATACATCTGTTGTTTGTCTTGTAGACTGAAGGGAGTGTATCTTGGCTATAAAATAACGTTGTACTTTTGTCTCGGGACTCTCAACGAATCATCTGAGGGTGATTCCTCGACCAGCCATCATTATTGTAGAGCACTCAATCGATTCATGTCTGTGTTGTATTGACCTGCTCCCTTATTAATAAGTGAATAAAGATTTAGTTTAAGTATAACTCTGACTTGTGTGATGAGTTTGTCTCTCCTCATTTGATAGTAAAGAAATTAACCACCACATGATTCTGTTGACAAAAGTTTCTTAAACGGAAGCAAACGGAACGAAATGGGGATAAATTAACCTGAATTTATCCAATAGAAACTCTTCTTTGCAGCTGTTGGATTAATGATTACACCCTAGATCAGCTAGATGCAGGCAAGAGTGTGGAAGGCGGTATTGAATGTGTCAATGTCTGTCACCTTAATAACTCAAATTTCTCTTGACATGTGCACCTACGTTGTAAATGTCCATTTATAGGCTAGGTTGTAGCAACCTTAGGTTTAGGCTACTACATTATACTATTTTTCCCTATACCCATCATATCAATGTTAGATTGAGCCGGGTGAATGGAATATGAATGACAGTCAGCCAATACGCTGTAATGGAAATGAGACCATGCTTGACATTTTTTTTGGTCCTGCCTCATCTTAAACGACACTGACCGCCACCGTTGTACATGTAGCCTATACAGTACATACAGTGCATTCGGAAAGTATTCAGACCCCTTTACTTTTTCCACATTTTGTTACGTTATAACCTTATTATAAAATTGATAAAATAGTTTTTTTTGTCATTGATCCACACAAAATACCCCATAATGACGAAGCAAAAACATATATTTTTTTTGCAAATACAATAAAAATAAAAAACTGAAATACAACATTTACGTAAGTATTGAGACATTTCACTCAGTACTTTGTTGAACCACATTTGGCAGCGATCACAGCTTTGAGTCTTCTTTGGTATGACGCTACAAACTTGGCACAAGTTGTATTTGGGGAGTTGATCCCATTCTTCTCTGCAGATCCTCTGTCAGGTTGGATGGGGAGCGTCGCTGCACAGCTGTTTTCAGGTCCCTCCAGAGATGTTTGATCGGGTTCAAGTCCGGGCTCTGGCTGGGACACTCAAGGACATTCAGAGACTTGTCCTGAAGCCACTACTGCATTGTCTTGGCTGTGTGCTTAGGGTCATTGTCCAGTTGGAAGATGAACTTTGCCCCAGTCTGAGGTCCTGACAGTCTGGAGCAGGTTTTCATCAAGGATCTCTCTGTACTTTGCTCATTTCAACTTTCCCTCGATCCTGACTAGTCTCCAAGTCCCTGCCGCTGAAAACATCCCCACAGTATGATGCTGCCTCCACCATGCTTCACAGTAGGGATGGTGCCATGTTTCCTCCAGACGTGACGTGGCATTCCGGCCAAAGAGTTCTATCTTGGTTTCATCAGACCAGAGAATCTTGTTTATCATGGTCTGAGAGTCCTGTTGCCTTTTGGCAAACTCTATGCGGGCTGTCATGTGCCTTTTACTGAGGAGTGGCTTCTGTCTGGCCACTCTACCATAAATGCCTGATTGGAGGAGTGCTGCAGAGATGGTTGTCCTTCTGGAAGGTTCTTCCATCACCACAGAGGAACTCTGGAGCTCTGTCAGAGTGACCATCGGGTTCTTGGTCACTTCCGGGGGTATCGTCCCGACAGGGCCACAGTGTCTCCCGACCCCTCCTTTCTCAGCTTCCAGTATTTATTCTGCAGTAGTTTGTGTCGGGGGGCTAGGGTCAGTCTGTTATTTCTGGAGTATTTCTCCTGTCTTATCTGGTATCCTCGACAACCACTGTGGCCATGTTCTGTTATAATCTCCACCCGGCACAGCCCTCATAGCCTGGTTCCTCTCTAGGTTTCTTCCTAGGTTTTGGCCTTTCTAGGGAGTTTTTCCTAGCCACCGTGCTTCTACACCTGCATTGCTTGCTGTTTGGGGTTTTAGGCTGGGTTTCTGTACAGCACTTTGAGATATCAGCTGACGTAAGAAGGGCTTTATAAATACATTTGATTGATTGATTAACCTCCCTTACCAAGGCCCTTCTTCCCCGATTGCTCAGTTTGACCAGGCGACCAGCTCTAGGTGGTTCCAAACTTCTTCCATTTAAGAATGTTGGAGGCCACTGTGTCCTTGGGGATCTTCAATGCTGCAGACATTTTTTGGTACCCATCCCCAAATCTGTGCCTCGACACAATCCTGTCTCGAAGCTCTACGGACAATTCATTTGACCTCATGGCTTGGTTTTTTCTCTGACATGCACTGTTAACTAAGGGACATAATATAGACAGGTGTGCCTTTCAAAATCATGTCCAATCATTTGCATTTACCACAGGTGGACTCCAATCAAGTTGTAGAAATATCTCAAGGATGATCAATGGAAACAGGATGCAGATGAGCTTAATGTTAAATCTCATAGCAAAGGGTCTAAATACTTAAGGTATCTGTTTTTACATTTTTAATACATTTAAAAAAAATCTAAACCTATTTTCGCTTTGTCATTATGGGGTATTGTGTAGATTAAAAAAACATTTGTTTAATCCATTTTAGAATAAGGCTGTAACGTAACAAAATGTTGAAAAAGTCCAGGGGTCTGAATACTTTCTGAATGCACTGTAGTTTATCAATCTAATGCAACATCTACAGAGTTTGTTCATTCATATTTATTTCTATGATGTTCTGTTGCTGCCTGCGGACTAATTTGACATGAAATCCTTTAGCTATGCCCGATGTGCCATGGCAGTCCCCATTTGGCCTTGTATGGGTGATTGAGTGATGGAGAAAATGAGGCAATGAGAGAGTTTGTGAGTGAGGATAAGAGCGCGAATTGATTGTTTTTTGTTTTTGTAATTTATTTTCTATTGCTGATAATTCATCAACACATTTTAATTGCTTTGTATTTTAATTTATTTTGGACAAACCCTTGCTGCAACGCAAACAATAAATTAACTTAGTTCATACTGTACATTCATTTCCTCTCTTCCTTTTGACATTTATTGCATAGAAACTATGTATAACAATGTTCAGGTAACCGTAGCGAAGTTAGCTATAAGGTCAATGTTTTTATTTTAAAGTAACTCAATTACTTTTACTCTGAGTACTTTTTAAATTAGCTACTTTTTACTTTCACTTGTGTAGCTTTTTACAACAGTAGCTTTACTTCTACTTGAGTGAAGTCTCATAACAGTAACAGTACTTCTACTTGAATAGGGTAGCTCAGTACACTTTACCCCTTCAAGTTAAATCTCTGAAATGTACTGTATGGCCTAACCATAGGAGATGTATGTAGAGGGAGGAACATCTGAGAGTGGGAACAATTTGTCTACGTTCAAAATGACTCCCTATTCTGTACATATGGCCACTATGGGCCCCATTGGCCCTGATCAAAAGTAATACACTATGTAAGTAATAGGGTGCCTTTTTGGACGCAATCTCACTTGTACAGCAACAACACTGATCAGGTGAGAATGGGGTTGCGATAAGGAATAGGGTTACATTTTGAACACAGCCTATATAGTGCACTACTTTTGACCAGAATTGGCTCTGTGGTTGAGAGATATCACTACTTGTCTCCGGAGACAGAAACTGAAGGAGATAAAGAGAGATGTACCGGGTTGACAGGTTCTCGTAATGGAGGCACTGTATTCTAAACTTTCCTGACTATTTTTGGATGGTATGTGCTGCTTATTGTGAATACATCTGATGGCACGGTGTGGTCTTTACTCGGTAGTGGTACAATGGTCTTGTTCAATGTCAGAGTCGTTATGTGTCTTTCAGTGTGTGTGTGTATATGCGCATGTGCATGTGTTTGTGCATGTGTACGTGCGTGGGGTTCGACACAAACTATTATACTTAGTATTCTAGAATCGAGATGTTTTATTTGCATCGTTAACTCCCAGTTGTTAGCTCATACATAACTTGGGGGTTTACCCAATTAGAAGTTGTCTAATATGCAAATATGCCCATTTCCCATAAGACCAGGAAGTAATATAAGTCCACAGTATCACCACAATCTACAACTTTGTTCTGCCAGTTATTTATTCGCTTGTAGTTATTTTTTACTATTTTTTTCTACCCAGACCTTCTCTCACACACACACACACACACGCACACACACACACACACACAGAGTAACCTGACCTCATTAGCATGTACAAGTGCATTCATATGTGCGCTGCATGTCCGCACATGTGAACTGACATATAATTTGCATAGTTACTGAGCGGCCAATCGTGAATAAAACATGTGAACTGTAATAAGGCTGCGTTTAGACAGGCAGCCTAATTCTGATTTATTTGTTCACTAATAGTTTTTTTGACCAATCAGATCTGAAAAAGTTCTGACGTGAAAAGATCGGTCAAAAGACTAATTACTGGAAAAAATATCAGATTTGAGCTGCCTGTCTAAATGCTGCCTAAGGGCAAGATCCTGCAACATATGTCCTGATTTGTCCATGTGCGAGTATAGTGCCTTCAGAAAGTATTCACACCACTTGACAAATTCCACACAGTTGTGTTACAGCCTGAATTTAAAATGGATTAAATACATTTTGTTCTCACCCATCTACACATAATACCCCATGATGACAAAGTGAAAGCATGTTTTTAGAAATGTTTGCAAATTTAATGAGAATGAAATACAGAAATATCTCATTTACATAAGTATTTACACCCCTGAATTAATCAATACATGTTAGGATTACCTTTGGCAGCGATTACAGCTGTGTCTTTCTGGGTAAGCCTCTAAGAGCATTGCACACCTGGATAAAAAATTATTCAAGCTCTGTCAAGTTGGTTGTTGATCAATGCTAGGCAGCAAGTCTTGCCATTGATTTTCAAGCCAATTTAAGTCAAAACTGTAATTAGGCCACTCAGGAACATTCAATGTTGTCTTGGTGAGCAATTCCGCTGTATATTTGGCCTTTTGTTTTCAGTTATTGTCCTGATGACAACATTGAATGTTTGTCCTGATGACAACATTGTCCTGATGTCCTGATGAAAGGTGTCTGTTGGAAATCAGACCGAACCAGGTTTTCCTCTAGGATTTTGCCTGTGCTTAGCTCTATTCCGTACATTTTTATCCTAAAAACTCCCTAGTCCTTTCCAATGACAGGCAGACGCATAACATGATGCAGCCACCACCATCTTTGAAAATATGAAGAGTTGTAACGTCCTGACCAGAGTTCTTATGTGTTTTGCTTGTTTAGTGTTGGTCAGGACGTGAGCTGGGTGGGAATTCTATGTTGTGTGTCTAGTTCGTCTGTTTCTGTGTCCAGCCTAATATGGTTCTCAATCAGAGGCAGCTGTCAATCGTTGTCCCTGATTGAGAATCATATATAGGTGGCTTGTTTTGTGTTGGGGATTGTGGGTGGTTGTTTCCTGTCTTTGTGTTTTGTCTGCACCAGCTAGGACTGTGACGGTTAGTTTGTTTTGTCATTTTGTATAGTGTCTTGTTTTGTGTTAATTAAATAATGGAAAATTACCACGCTGCACATTGGTCCTCAGATCCTTCTCGCCTCTCCTCGTCTGAGGAGGAGGACGACTTAGACTGCCGTT
The DNA here is from genome assembly GCF_016432855.1 of Salvelinus namaycush. Lineage (NCBI taxonomy): Eukaryota > Metazoa > Chordata > Actinopteri > Salmoniformes > Salmonidae > Salvelinus > Salvelinus namaycush. The sequence goes on from NC_052316.1 coordinate 4,573,067, forward strand.
ACAGAACCACCCACCAAACTCGGACCAAGCAGCGTGAGTACGGGCAGCAGCAGCAGCAGCGACCCACTACACAGGAATCCTGGACATGGGAGGAAATTCTGGAGGGTAAAGGACACTGGGCTCACATTGGAGACTATCGCCGCTCTCGGGAAGAGATGGAGGCAGCTAAAGCCCAGGAGCGGTGGTATGAGGAGGCAGCACGGAAGCGTGGCTGGAAGCCCGTGGAGAAACCCCAAAAATTTCTTGGGGGGGGGGGGGCTAAAGGGTAGTGTGGCGAAGGCAGGTAGGAAACCTGCGCCCACTTCCCATGCTTACCGTGGAGAGCGGGAGTACGGGCAGACACCGTGTTATGCGGAAGAGCGCACGGTGTCTCCTGTACGTGTGCATAGCCCGGTGCGGGTTATTCCACCTCCCCACACTGGGCGGGCTAGATTGAGCCAAGTGCCATGAAGCCGGCTCAACATATCTGGCCTCCAGTACGTCTCCTCGGGCCGGTGTACATGGCACCAGCCTTACGAATGGTGTCCCCGGTTCGCCAACACAGCCCAGTGCGGGTTATTCCACCTCCCCGCACTGGACGGGCTATGGGGAGCATTCAACCAGGTAAGGTTGGGCAGGCTCAGTGCTCAAGGGAGCCAGTACGCCTGCACGGTCCGGTATATCCGGCGCCACCTTCCCGCCCCAGCCCAGTACCACCAGTGCCTACACCACGCACCAGGCTTCCAGTGCGTCTCCAGAGCCCTGTTCCTCCTCCACGCACTCTCCCTGTGGTGCGTGTCTCCAGCCCAGTACCTCTAGTTTCGGCACCACGCACCAAGCCTCCTGTGCGTCTCCAGAGCCCTGTACGCACTGTTCCTTCTCCCCGCACTCGCCCTGAGGTGCGTGCCCTCAGCCCGGTACCACCAGTTCCGGCACCACGCACCAGGCCTACTGTGCGCCTCAGCAGGTCAGAGTCGGCCGTCTGCCCAACGCCGCCTGCACTGCTCGTCTGCCCAGCACCGTCTGTACTGCCTGCCTGCCCAACGCCGCCTGCACTGCTCGTCTGCCCAGCGCCGTCTGAGCTGCCTGCACTGCTCGTCTGCCCAGCACCGTCTGAGCCATTCGTCTGCCCAGCGCCATCTGAGCCATCCGTCTGCCCAGCGCCATCTGAGCCATCCGTCTGCCCAGCGCCATCTGAGCCATCCGTCTGCCCAGCGCCATCTGAGCCATCCGTCTGCCCAGCGCCATCTGAGCCATCCGTCTGCCCAGCGCCATCTGAGCCATCCGTCTGCCCAGCGCCATCTGAGCCATCCGTCAGTCAGGAGCTGCCAGAGCCGCCAGCCAATCAGGAGCTGCCAGAGCCGCCAGACAGTCAGGAGCTGCCAGAGCCGCCAGACAGTCAGGAGCTGCCAGAGCCGCCAGACAGTCAGGAGCTGCCAGAGCCGCCAGACAGTCAGGAGCTGCCAGAGCCGCCAGCCAGTCAGGAGCTGCCAGAGCCGCCAGCCAGTCAGGAGCTGCCAGAGCCGCCAGCCAGTCAGGAGCTGCCCTCCAGTCATGAGCTGCCCTCCAGTCATGAGCTGCCCTCCAGTCATGAGCTGCCCTCCAGTCATGAGCTGCCCGCCAGTCATGAGCTGCCCGCCAGTCATGAGCTGCCCGCCAGTCATGAGCTGCCCTCCAGTCATGAGCTGCCTTCCAGTCATGAGCTGCCTTCCAGTCATGAGCTGCCTTCCAGTCATGAGCTGCCCTCCAGTCATGAGCTGCCCTCCAGTCATGAGCTGCCCTCCAGTCATGAGCTGCCCTCCAGTCATGAGCTGCCCTACAGTCATGAGCTGCCCTACAGTCATGAGCTGCCTTCCAGTCATGAGCTGCCCTCCAGTCATGAGCTGCCCTACAGTCATGAGCTGCCCTACAGTCATGAGCTGCCCTACAGTCATGAGCTGCCTTACAGTCATGAGCTGCCACTCAGTCATGAGCTGCCACTCAGTCATGAGCTGCCACTCAGTCCGGAGCTGCCACTCAGTCCGGAGCTGCCACTCAGTCAGGAGCTGCCATTAGTCCAGAGCTGCCCCTCTGTCCGGAGTTGCCCCTCTGTCCGGAGTTGCCCCTCTGTCCTGAGCTACCTCTCTGTCCTGAGCTACCTCTCTGTCCTGAGCTACCTCTCTGTCCTGAGCTACCTCTCTGTCCTGAGCTACCTCTCTGTCCTGAGCTACCTCCTAAATCATGTGGGGGCCTTGGGGAGGATTCTTAGGCCAAGGTCGTGGGCGAGGGTCGCCACTCAAAGGACGCTAAGGAGGGGGACAAAGACAGTGGTGGAGTGGTGTCCTCGTCCGGCGCCGGAGCCGCCACCGCGGACAGATGCCCACCCAGACCCTCCTCTTGAGTTTTAGGGGTGCGTTCGGAGTCCGCACCTCAGGAGGGGGGTACTGTAACGTCCTGACCAGAGTTCTTCTGTGTTTTGCATGTTTAGTGTTGGTCAGGACGTGAGCTGGGTGGGAATTCTATGTTGTGTGTCTAGTTCGTCTGTTTCTGTGTCCAGCCTAATATGGTTCTCAATCAGAGGCAGCTGTCAATCGTTGTCCCTGATTGAGAATCATATATAGGTGGCTTGTTTTGTGTTGGGGATTGTGGGTGGTTGTTTCCTGTCTTTGTTCCTGTCACCATAAGGCCAATAAAGTCATCATTGGCCTTATGGTGAAATCCCTGGCCAGGTCGCCCGGGATACAATTCAGGATGACAGATGACGTCGAAACCAGCCACTAGGGGCAACAGTAAGCGCTGTTATGTTCAAGTATTTTTCAGTTTTGCTATGGTGATGTGGATGGTCTTTTGCCTCTGATTTTGATTCCAAAGGTTGATAGTTCAAATCCAGCAATAGAAAGTTGTTTTTGACATTTTTGTTTTAAGCCTATTCCAGACCTTAACCCTTACTGTCTAAACTTTTTATGTATTTATTTGATTTCCCCTTTATTTAACCAGGTAGGCCAGTTGAGAACAAGTTTTCATTTACAACTGCGACCTGGCCAAGATAAAGCAAAGCAGTGCGACACAAACACAGAGTTACACATGGGATAAACACACGTACAGTCAATAACACAACAGAAAAATCTATGTACAGTGTGTGCAAATGTAGAAGAGTAGAGAGGTAAGGCAATAAATAGGCCATAGAGGCGAAATAACTACAATTTAGCATTAACATTGGAGTGATAGATGTGCAGATGATGATGTGCAAGTAGAGATAGTGGGGTGCAAAAGAGCAAGAGGATAAATAACAATATGGGGATGAGGTAGTTGGGTGTGCTATTTACAGATTAGCTGTGTACAGGTACAGTGATCGGTAAACTGCTCTGACAGCTGATGCTTAAAGTTAGAGGGAAATATACCTGCTGGAGCGTGTGCTACGGGTGGGTGTTGCTATGGTGACCAGTGAGCTGAGATAAGGCGGGGCTTTACCTAGCAAAGACTTATAGATGACCTGGAGCCAGTGTGTTTGGCGATGAATATGTAGTGAGGGCCAGCCAACAAGAGCACAAAGGTCGTGGTGGTGGGTAGTATATGGGGCTTTGGTGACAAAACGGATGGCACTGTGATAGACTACATCCAGTTTGCTGAGTAGAGTGTTGAAAGCTATTTTGTAAATGACATCGCCAAAGTCGAGGATCGGTAGGATAGTCAGTTTTACAAGGGTATGTTTGGCAGCATGAGTGAAGGAGGCTTTGTTGCAAAATAGGAAGTCGGTTCTAGATTTAATTTTGGATTGAAGATGCTTAATGTGAGCTTAATGCTTAATGTGAGTCTGGAAGGAGAGATGAGGTCAATATCCTTCCAGGATACCCGTGCCAGGTCGATTAGAAAGGCCTGCTCGCTGAAGTGTTTTAGGGAGCGTTTGACAGTGATGAGGGGTGGTCGTTTGACCGTGGACCCATCACGCACGCAGGCAAGGAGGCAGTGATCGCTGAGATCCTGGTTGAAGACAGCAGACGTGTATTTAGAGGGCAAGTTGGTCAGGATGATATCTAAGAGGGTGCCCATGGTTACGGATTTAGGGTTGTACCTGGTAGGTTCCTTAATATTTTGTTTGAGATTGAGGGCATCTAGCTAAGATTGTAGGACGGCCAGGGTGTTAAGCATATCCCAGTTTAGGTTACCTAACAGTACAAACTCTGAAGATAGATGGGGGGCAATAAATTCACATATACAGTATGTGTCCAGTGCACAGCTGGGGGCTGAAGCGGGTCTATAACAAGCGGCAACGGTGAGAGACTTGTATCTGGAAAGGTGGCTTTTTAAAAGTAGAAGCTCAAATTGTTTGGGCACAGACCTGGATAGTATAACAGTAGATCTCTGCAGTAAATTGCAACTCCACCCCCTTCGGCAGTTTTATCTTGTCAGAAGATGTTATAGTTAGGGATAGAAATTTCAGGATTTTTGGTGGTGTCCTAGCCATTCAGACATGGCTAGGACATCAGGGTTGGCGGAGTGTGCTAAAGCATTGAATAAAACAAACTTAGGGAGGAAGCTTCTAATGTTAACATGCATGAAACCAAGGCTTTTACGGTTACAGAAGTCAACAAATGAGAACGTCTGGGGAATGGGAGTGGACTGGGGGCTGCAGGGCCTGGGTTAACCTCCACATCACCAGAGGAACAGAGGAGGAGTAGGATAAGGGTACGGCTAAAGGCTATAAGAACTGGTCGTCTTGTGCGTTGTTAACGGAGTAAAAGGAGCAGATTTCTGGCCGCGGAAGAATAGATTCAAGGCATAATGTACGGACAAGGGTATGGTAGGATGTGAGTACAGGGGAGGTAAACCTAGGCATTGAGTGACGATGAGAGAGGTTTTATCTCTAGAGGCACCAGGTCAGCCAGGTGAGGTCACCACATGTGTGGGGGGTGGAAGAAAAGGGCTATCTAAGGCATATTGGGCAGGGCTAGGGGCTCTACAGTGAAATAAGACAATAATCACTAACCTAAACAGCAATAGACAAGGCATATTGACATTACGGAGAGGCATGTGTAGCCGAGTGATCATAGGGTGCAATGAGTAGCACTAGATGAGTCAGGGAGCCAATTCCGTAGTTGCTGCTACGCTAGGCGAGCTGGAGACACGCGATTCAGACAGCTAGCAGGCTGGGTCTAGCAGATGGACATCCGGCGACCTCGCAACGGAAGAGCCTGTTGAGAACACCTCAGACGGTTACGTCGGCAGACCAGTCCTGATGGATCAGCGGGGCTCCGTGTCGGCAGTACAGGGTCCAGGCCAATTTGCAAAAGAGGTATTGTAGCCCAAGAATTGGCTGGTGGACCTCTTTGGCTAGCCTGGAGATGGGCCTAGCTCCAGGCTAGCTCCAGGCTAACTGGTGCTTGCTTCGGGACAGAGACGTTAGCCAGGAATAGCCACTCGATGATCTGCGATGATCCGGTGAAAAGGTTCAGAGCTTGCGGTAGGAATCCGGAGATGTGACAGAGAAAAAGCAGTCCGATATGCTCTGGGTTGACATCGCGCTGTGCGGACTGGCAGGAATTGACCGGGTTGAGGCTGGCTGATGTCCGAGTTAATGGTGATTACCGCTAGCAGTGGCTAACTGACTACTATCTAGTAGCTAGTTAGCTGGCTAGCTTCTGAAGGGGGTTCCGGTTCTAAAGTACAAAAATAGCAGATCCGTACCACATTGGGTGAGGCGGGTTGCAGGAGAGTATATTCAGTCCGTAGATAGAAAGTGAGATGAAAATATATACAAAATATATACGACGATAACGATATATACATAGGACAAGACGGGACAAGACAAAGACACACGTCCGACTGCTACGCCATCTTGGAATGAATGTAAAACCTAACCTTAAAAATTCTGAGTGCATGCCTACACTTTACCTTAACCTCTTTGGAATTTGACGTTTGCAACACCTTCTAAATTTGACATTTAAGAAACATGGATGAACATCTAATTCTGACGTGAGACTGTGAGAGCTAGTTGGTAATCCCAGAGTGTTTTTTTTTCTCTCTGGCTACTGAGTCAGGAAGGATGCCTGTATCTTTGTAGTTACTGGGTGTATTGACACACCATCCAATGTATAATTAATCACAAAGGGATGTTCAATGACTGCTTTTTTTTTACCCATCTACCAATTGGTGCCCATCTTCATTGTTGAGCATTGGAAAACCTCCCTGGTCTTTGTGGTTGAATCTGTGTTTGAAATTCACTACTCGACTGAGAGACCTTACAGATAATTGTATGTGTGGGAAACAGAGATGAGGTCGTCATTCAAAAATGTTAAACACTATTATTGTACACAGAGTACACGAAACGTATTATCTGACTTGTTAAGCACATTTGTATTCCTGAATTTATTTAGGCTTGCCAAAACAGAGAGGTATTGAGCCAAGACATTTCAGCTTTTTCATTTTTTTATTCATTTGTAAAAAATTCTAAAAACATAATTCCACTTTGACATTATGGGGTATTGTGTGTAGGCCGGTGACACAAATCTAAATGTAATCCAATTTAAATTCAGACTGCGTTTGTGTGTCAGGGTTTGTCTCCCCACCCATCTTCTATTAGACCAAGTGTGAGGAGCCGAACCCTCACTTAGCTTTCAGACCCGAACAAGATGTTATGGAGGCAAACTAAATCATAACACTATAATAGTGGCATAGTCCAATCGAATCAAATCAAATGTTATTTGTCACATACACGTGTATAGCAGATGTGGTTGGGGGTGTAGCGAAATTATTGTGTTTCTTGCTCCAACAGTGAAGTAATATCTAACACTTTCACAACAATAGACACAATACATACAAATCTAAAGTAAAGCAATTAAGAATATATAAATATTTGGGCGAGCAATGTCAGAGCGGCATAGACTAAGATACAGTAGAATAGGATATAATACAGTATATACACATATGAGATGAGTAATGCAAAATATTTAAACATTATGAAAGTGACTAGTGTTCCATTAATAAAGTGGCCAGCGATTCTAAGTCTATGTATGTAGCGCAGCAGCCTCTAATGTGCTAGTGATGGCTGTTTAACTTCTTATGGCTGAAGGGGCAGTATTGAGTAGCTTGGATAAAAGGTGCCCATTGTAAACAGCCAGCTCCTCAGTCTCAGTTGCTAATATATGCATATTATTATTAGTATTGAATAGAAAACACTCTAAAGTTTCTAAAACTGTTTGAATTAAGTCTGTGAGATTAACAGAACTCATATGGCAGGCAAAAACCTGAGAAGTTCCACTTCCTGTTTGGATTTTTTCTGGGGTGCCATATTTTCAACCAAGCTCTTATTGAAAATACAGAGAGATATTGATGGGTTTTCACTTCCTACGGCTTCCACTAGATGTCAACAGTCAATAGAACTAAGTCTGATGACTCTAATGTGAAGGGGGGGGTCGAAGGAGACAGAATTTAGTAATCACCGCCATGAGGTGACCATGCATTCAACATGCGCGTTCACATGAGAGGCAGCTCCGTTCCATCTCTCAATTGAAGTCGATTTAATTCTCCGGTTGGAACGTTATTCAAGATGTATGTTAACAACATTCTAAAGATTGATTCAGTACATCGTTTGCCATGTTTCTACTGACTGTAACGGAACGTTTGGACATTTCGTCACGTTATAGTGGTCGCGCTTTGAGACTTTGGTTAGGGTATTTGGTAAACAATTCGAAAGTAGCTAATTTGACATAAATAACGGATATGAACGAACAAATCAAGCATTTATTGTGGACCTGGGATTCCTAGGACTGCATTCTGATGAATTCATCAAAGGTAAGGAAACATTTATCATGTATTTTCTGGTTTCTGTTGAGTCCAACATGGTGGCTAATTTGGCTAATCATCTGAGCTCCGTCTCAGATTATTGCATGGTTTATATTTCCGTAAAGTTTTTTTGAAATCTGACACAGCGGTTGCATTAAGGAGAGGTATATCTATAATTCTATGTGTATTACTTGTATTATCATTTATATTTATGTTGAGTATTTCTGTTGAAACGATGTGGCTATGCAAAGTCACTTGATGTTTTTGCAACTAGTGAATCTAACGCCTCAATGTAAACTCAGATTTTTTTATATAAATATGAATTTAATAAAACAAAACATGCATGTATTGTGTAACATGAAGTCCTATGAGTGTCATCTGATGAAAATAATCGAAGGTTAGTGATTAATTTTATCTCTATTCTGGTTTTTGTGAAAGCTATCTTTAGCTGGAAAAAATGGCTGTGGTTATTGTGGTTTTGTGGTGACCTAACATAATCGTTTGTAGTGCTTTCGCTGAAAAGCCTATTTGAAATTGGACACTTTGGTGGGATTAACAACAAGATTACCTTTAAAATGATATAAAACACATGAATGTCTGAGGAATTTTAATTATGAGATTTCTGTTTTTTGAATTTGGCGCCCTGCACTTCGACTGGCTGTTGTCATATTGTTCCCGTTAACGGGACTGCAGCCATAAGAAGTTAACAGTCTGATGGCCTTGAGATAGATAGAAGCTGTTTTTCAGTCTCTCGGTCCCAGCTTTGATGCATCTGTACTGACCTCGCCTTCTGGATGATAGCAGGGTAAACAAGCAGTGGCTCGGGTGGTTGTTATCCTTGATGATCTTTTTGGCCTTCCTGTGATATCGGGTGCTCTAGGTGTCCTGGAGGGCAGGTAGTTTGCCCCCGGTGATGCGTTGGGCAGGCCGCACCACCCGCTGGAGAGCCCTGCAGTTGCGGGCGGTGCAGTTACCGTACCAGGCAGTGATACAGCCCGACAGGATGCTCTCAATTGTGCATCTGTAAACGTTTATGAGGGTTTTAGGTGACAAGCCACATCTCTTCAGCCTCCTGAGGTTGAAAAGGCGCTATTGCGCCTTCTTCACCACACTGTCTGTGTGGGGGGACCATTTCAGTTTGTCAGTGATATGTACGCAGAGGAACTTGAAGCTTTCCACTTTCTCCACTGCGGTCCCACTGATGTGGATGGGGGGTGCTCCCTCTGCTCTTTCCTGAAGTCCACGATCAGCTTATTTGTTTTGTTGATGTTGGGTGAGAGGTTATTACTCAACCGCCACCATGGGACACAACATTGACATCAGCAAACAGCTCGCGCACATAACGCCATACACACCGGTTGCCATCTTCCCGGTACACTTGAAACCGTGATTCATCCGTGAAGAGCACACTTCTCTTCACACACATGCCTACGGTTATGACCCAGAATTGCAGTCAAGTCAAGAACCTGGTGAGGATGACTAGCATGCAGATAAGCTTCCCTGAGATGGTTTCTGACAGTTTGTGCAGAAATTCTGAGGTTGTGCAAACCCACAGTTTTTTCAGCTGTCCGGATGGCTGGTCTCAGACGATTGCGGTGAAGAAGCCGGATGTTGAGGTCCTGGGCTGACGTGGTTACACCTGGTCTGCGGTTGTGAGGCCGGTTGGACGTACTGCCAAATTCTCTAAAACGATGTTGGAGACGGCTTATGTTAGAGAAATGAACATTAAATTATCTGGTAACAGCTCTGGTGGACATTCCTGCAGTCAGCATGCCAATTGCACGCTTCCTCAAAACTTGAGACATCTGTGGCATTGAGTTGTGTGACATCTGCATTTTACTGTCCCCAGCACAATGTGCACCTGTGTAATGATCATGCTGTTTAATCAGCTTCTTGATATGCCACAACTGTCATGTGAATGGATTATCTTGGCAAAGTAGAAACGCTCACTAACAGGGATGTAAACAAATGTGTGCACAACATTTAAGAGAAATCAGCTTTTTGTGCATACGGAACATTTCGGGGATATTTTATTTCAGCTCATGAAACATGGGACCAACACTTTACATGTTGGGTTTATATTTTTGTTCACTGTAGTTTGAGCATTTAATTGAGTCTGCCTGGAGTTCCAGATGGGCGGGGTTTGCACTTCTGGGACAATCCCTTTGGTCCCATTGTGCCAGACAAGCTCAAACAAGCACCACTAAAACCTTATATATATATATATATATATATATATATACACACTTGAAGTCGCCAAATAGCCAAATACATTTAAATTCAGTTTTTCAAAATTCCTGACATTTAATCAGAGTAAAAATTCCCTGTCTTAGGTCACCACTATTTTAAGAATGTGAAATGTCAGAATAATAGTTGAGACAACGATTTATTTCAGTTTTAATTTCTTTCACCATATTCCCAGAGGGTCAGAAGTTTACTATCACTCAATTAGTATTTGGTAGCATTGCTTTAAATTGTTTAACTTGGGTCAAATGTTTTGGGTAGCCTTCCACAAGCTTCCCACAATAAGTTGGGTGAATGTTGGCCAATTTCTCCTGACAGAGCTGGTGTAACTGAGTCAGGTTTGTAGGCCTCCTTGCTCGCACAAGCTTTTTCAGTTCTGCCCACACATTTTCTATAGGATTGAGGTCAGGTCTTTGTGATGGCCACTCTAATACCTTGACTTTGTTGTCCTTAATTAAGCTATTTTGCCACAACTTTGGAAGTATGCTTGGGGTCATTGTCCATTTGGAAGACCCATTTGCGACCAAGCTATAACTTCCTGACTGATGTCTTGAGATGTTGCTTCAATATATCCACATAATTGTCCTCCCTCATGATGCCATCTATTTTGTGAAGTGCCCCAGTCCCTCCTGCAGCAAAGCACCCCCACAACATGATGCTGCCACCCCCGTGCTTCACAGTTGGGATGGTGTTCTTCGGCTTGCAAGCCTCCCCCTTTTTCCTCCAAACATAATGATGGTCATTATGGCCAAACAGTGCTATTTTTGTTTCATCAGACCAGAGGACATTTCTCCAAAAGTACGAGCTTTGTCCCCATGTGCAGTTGCAAACCGTAGTCTGGCTTTTTATGGCTGTTTTGGAGCAGTGGCTTCTTCCTTGCTGAGCGTCCTTTCGTGTTACGTCGATATAGGACTCATTTTATTGTGGATAGAGACACTTTTGTACCTGTATCCTCCGGCATCTTCACAAGGTCTTTTGCTGTTGTTCTGGGATTGATTTGCACTTTTCGCACCAAAGTACATTGATCTCTAGGAGATAGAACGCGTCTCCCTCCTGAGCAGTATGACGGCTGGTTGATCCCATGGTGTTTATACTTTCGTACTATTGTTAGTACAGATGAACGTAGTACCTTCAAGCATTTGGAAATGGCTCCCAAGGATGAACCAGACTTGTGGAGGTCTTGGCTGATTTCTTATGATTTTCCATTGATGTCAAGCAAAGAGGCACTGAGTTTGAAGGTAGGCCTTGAAATACATCCACATGTACACCTACAATTGACTCAAATTATGTCAATTAGCCTATCAGAAGCTTCTAAAGCCATGACATAATTTTCTGGAATTTTCCAAGCTGTTTAAAGGCACAGTCAGTAAAGTAAACTTCTGACCCACTGGAATTGTGATAGAGTGAATTATACGTGAAATATGTCTGTAAACAATTGTTGAAAAATTACTTGCGTCATGCACAAAGTAGTTGTCCTAACCGACTTGCCAATACTATAGTTTGTTAACAAGAAATGTGTTGAGTGGTTGAAAAACGAGTTTTAATGACTCCAACCTAAGTGTATATAAACTTCCGACTTAAACTGTATATATATATATATATATATATATATACACTGCTCAAAAAAATAAAGGGAACACTTAAACAACACAATGTAACTCCAAGTCAATCACGCTTCTGTGAAATCAAACTGTCCACTTAGGAAGCAACACTGATTGACAATAAAGTTCACATGCTGTTGTGCAAATGGAATAGACAAAAGGTGGAAATTATAGGCAATTAGCAACCAGCAACCAGGAGACAGGCCAGTACATCAGGAGACGTGGAGGAGGCCGTAGGAGGGCAACAACCCAGCAGCAGGACCGCTACCTCCGCCTTTGTGCAAGGAGAAGCACTGCCAGAGCCCTGCAAAATGACCTCCAGCAGGCCACAAACGGCCTCCTCCACGTCTCCTGATGTACTGGCCTGTCTCCTGGTAGCGCCTCCATGCTCTGGACACTACGCTGACAGACACAGCAAACCTTCTTGCCACAGCTCGCATTGATGTGCCATCCTGGATGAGCTGCACTACCTGAGCCACTTGTGTGGGTTGTAGACTCCGTCTCATACTACCACTAGAGTGAAAGCACCGCCAGCATTCAAAAGTGACCAAAACATCAGCCAGGAAGCATAGGAACTGAGAAGTGGTCTGTGGTCACCACCTGCAGAACCACTCCTTTATTGGGGGTGTCTTGCTAATTGCCTATAATTTCCACCTTTTATCTATTCCATTTGCACAACAGCATGTGAAATTTATTGTCAATCAGTGTTGCTTCCTAAGTGGACAGTTTGATTTCACAGAAGTGTGATTGACTTGGAGTTACATTGTGTTGTTTAAGTGTTCCCTTTATTTTTTTGAGCAGTGTATATATATATATATATACTACTGCTACTACTACTCATTCAAGGGGTTTTCTTTCTTTATTTTTATTTTCTACATTGTTGAATAATAGTGAAGACATCAAAACATTTAAATAACACTTATGGAATCATGTAGTAACCAAAAATGTGTTAAACAAATCAAAATCTAATTTATATTTGAGATTCTTCAATTAGCCACCCTTTGCTTGATGACAGCATTGCACACTTTTGGCATTCTCTTAAACAACTTCACCTGGAATGCTTTTCCAACCGCCTGGAGGTGTGTTGGGTCATTGTCCTGTTGAAAAACAAGTGATAGTCCCACTAAGCCCAAACCAGATGGGATGGCTTATCGCTGCAGAATGCTGTGGTAGCCATGCTAGTTAAGTCAGACAGTGTCACCAGCGAAGCACCCCCACACCATAACACCTCTTCCTCCATGCTTTACTGTGGGAAATACACATGCGGAGATAAACTGTTCACCCACACCGCGTCTCACAAAGACACTATGGTTGTAACCAAAAATCTCAAATTTGGACTCATCAGACCAAAGGACAAACTTCCACCGGTTTCCAAATTTCCAATGGACTAATGTCCATTGCTCGTGTTTATTGGCCCAAGCAAGTCTCTTCTTCTTATTGATGTCCTTTAGTTGTGGATTCTTTGCAGCAATTCGACCATGAAGGCCTGATGCACACAGTCTCATCTGAACAGTTGATGTTGAGATGTGTCCATTACTCTGTAAAGCATTTATTTGGGCTGCAATTTCGGAGGCTGGTAACTCTAACTTATCCTCTGCAGCAGAGGTAACTCTGGGTCTTCCATTCCTGTGGCGGTCCTCATGATAGCCAGTTTCATCATAGTGCTTGATGTTTTTTTGTTCTGTATTGACTGACCTTCATGTCTTAAATGATGGCCTGTCGTTTCTCTTTGCTTATTTGAGCTGTTCTTGCCATATACGGACTTGGTCTTTTACCAAATAGGGCTATCTTCTGTATACCACGCCTACAGTACCTTGTCACAACAACTGATTGGCTCAAACGCATTAAGATGGAAAGAAATACCACAAGTGAACTTTGAAGGCACACCTGTTAATTGAAATGCATTCCAGGTGACTACCTCATGAAGCTGGTTGAGAGAATGTCAAGAGTGTGCAAAGCTGTCATAAACACTATTTGAAGAATCTCAAAAATAAAATATATTTTGATTTGTTTAACACTTTTGGTTACTACATGATTCCATATGTGTTATTTCATAGTTCTGATGTCTTAACTATTATTCTACAATGTAGAAACTAGTAAAAATAAAGAAAAACCCTTGAATGAGTAAGTGTTCTAAAACTTTTGACCAGTAGTGTAACGTTCGTTCTCCTCCTCGTCTGAGGAGGAGCAAGGATCGGACCAAAATGCAGCTTGGTATGTTTCCATATTTATTAAAGAAAGACGAAGACGGAAAACACTTAATAAACTACAAAACAATAAACGACGTTACAAGACCTGAACATGTGAACTTACAGACAACGAAGAACGCAATGAACAGGAACAGGAACAGACTAACAAACGAAACGAAACAGCCCCGTGTGGTACAAACACTGACACAGGAACAAACACCCACAAAACACACGTGAAACCCCGGCTGCCTAAGTATGATTCTCAATCAGGGACAACGATTGACAGCTGCCTCTGATTGAGAATCATACCCGGCCGAACACAAAATCCCAACATAGAAAATCACACATAGACAACCCACCCAACTCACACCCTGACCATACTACATAAATACAAAACAAGGGAAAACAGGTCAGGAACGTGACAAGTAGTGTATATATTTAGACATTGTAGTAATTGTTATCACCGCTACCTTGTTGGTTGAAATTTCAACACAGAGCATTAATATACATTTTCCTAACAGGCATAGGGATAACAGTTTTATTTAGCTGATACCTTCTCTCATTTGTCATCATGCAGATATGGGGAGCTACTGTAGAGTCGCAGGCAGCCAGGCAGCAGCCCTGTTGATGCAAACCATCTCCAATATTTGTATGTACAGTACAAACAGGCTTCTGAATGGGCAGCTATTTGGCCTGTTCATTTTTATCCTATTAACTGTAAGCAAGCCGAAACAAGCCACGACACCAAAAATAAATGGAGACCAACAAACAAATGCAAATAAACTGCGAGGAGCGAACTGGAAGAGGTTGACCGAGTTAAGGTCAACCCTGCTTAAATTACATCAGTTCAGCATCTTTCTGTTTTTGTTTTGTGAAATGTTTTTTTTTGTGCGTTTAGGTATTCATGTATTCGGAATCAGACATCTTTACAGCTGAAACACATGAATAGTTAATCATCTGCCATCCTCAGTGCATCCTTACAATAAACCCCAGCTTGGATAGTTGGAAGTATGGACCACTTCCAAGCGTAGACATAGAATGAGTAGATTATATTTCTATGGTTCAAATGCCTGAAAATGTATACCATGCTGTATGACTCCGGTGTGTACATTGAAAGATTGAATCAATGGATTTCAATTATATGAAATAAAATGTACTGCATTTTATTCGCTGAGGTCTGATTTGAAATATGTCACAGGATAATGGTGACTGTCAAGTGTGGAAGGGGGAGGAAATATAACAATATGATATCGGATATCTACATTCATTAAAACCATGCAGCCAGTTTTGAGGGGAGGAGATTAAGCGAGAGACAACTCAACAATATCACACTTATATTTCCCTCCCAGCCCTAGCACTTTTTCTAAAACAAAGGCTGGATTAAGGTCTCAAATCTCGTTGTCAGAGATGAAAACTTAAAGCTGCAATCAAACACATTTTTTTCTCCAAATGTGGGCTCCCGAGTGGTGCAGCGGTCGAAGGCACTGCATCTCAGTGCTAGAGGTATCACTACAAACCCTGGTTTGATTCCAGGCTGAATCACAACCGGCCGTGATTGGGAGTCCCATAGGGTGGTGCACAATTGGCCCAGAGTCGGGTTTGGCCGGGGTAGGCCGTCATTGTAAATAAGAATTTGTTCGTAACTGACTTGCCTAGTTAAATCAAATTTTAAAATGCTGACCCCCCAGTTATTTACGATGTTGAAATGAATTTAACTTAGCGTGGGACTCTCGGGGATTGGATGCCCTCCTTATGAGGCGTGTGACTCTCTGAGGGGATGAGATGCAGTGAGGGAATGATTGAGAAATGTATTCAAATCCCCCTCATAGATTAGAAAGCCATCCAACAAGCCTCCCTGCAACTTTGGAAGTCTGAGGGTTTTGACACACGTCAGAAATGGGAGGTAATCCACTTGGAATTTACAAACGATTAGAAACAGAGTGACGGTAGAGAGGCGACACAAACTCGCCTTGCGTGTCATCGGGCGCCGATTATTCATAATCCGCACACGCAAACGAGGTGGCATTTTAAAACGCCTGCACGTTGGGTTGCCAGGCTTTGATTTTTGTGATTGTTTAAGATGAATGGAGAGGGGCTTTTATTCTCACAGCCCGTCAACACTACAAATATTGTTTCGGATAATTTGCAATGGGATTTAATGATCTAGACTATATAATCTCCAAAGGATGAGATGAATCACTATACAATTACAGTATACTGTTTACTATACACTCAGAAATAAAAGGTTTAGATTTGTTCTTAAAGGGGTACAAATACTTTTCACTATAGTGGTACCCTGTAAGGTTGGTCCTTTGTACCTTTAGTTATAGGAACATAATTGTACCTTTAAAAGAGCCAATAGTGTACCATAGGGGACAAGATAGTACAGGTACAAAAGCGTACCTTTAGAAAAGGTACAAATGTGTCTTTTTAGGGTACCACCATAATAAAAAAAATCAGTTTGTTCCTTTTAAGTGGCAAAAACGTCTAAAAAGGTTTTGGGATGTTTTAATACTGTATGGGGTATAGCCTTATTAGCATATTTCATGACTGTGTTTGCTAGTGACAGAGACAGGGTTGTTGAATGCAATGGCTTTCAGTCCTATAGTTTTTATCAAGTGAGTGTTGATTATTTTTATCATAGAAATTAAACTCTGGTTTCTCTTCATTACGCACAACCCTGTGTGGTGGAGATGATCTGGAGTTGTGTCCCTCTCTCTACCCTCTTTTCTCTCTCGTGTCTTTTCTTTTGACGGACTAGTGGACACTGCTAGTAACATTGGCTCGAGCACGGCTGGTGCTGTTCCCCAAGTCCACGGACCACTCCGACACCGGAAGGCCTGGGGAAGAAGGAACGGTAACAGTGGCTTGAATGTGGCCTGACCTGACTCCTTAGTTCATGGACTACCCCCGACACCTGAAGGGCTGGGGATGAATGAAAGGTAACAGTATCTTGACCGCGGCCTGACCTAACTCCCCAGTCCACGGACCACCCTGGACTCCACCCCCCAGCATCCAGAACCAGCACCGGCCTAGCTGCTTGAGAAGATGATGGACTGCAGGCCTCGAGGTGAGTAGAAGCGCCGTCATGCTGCTTTGACCCCTTCAGCCCTCCTCCCCTGCTTCTTTTGGTGCCACCAACCTCCTCTGGCCTTCACTACTCCCAGCACCTCCCATTATTTTACCAAGTCAGTACAGAGGGCCACCAGGCAGTCAGTCGGGAGGCATATCAAGACCTTTGAACAGCCAAGAACAATCCAACAACACAAACGACCCGCTAGATGCCCTCATCCACCTCTGCAACGGAATGATCAAACACGGGCCAGGACCCCCCCAATAACTCATCACCATGACCCTGACAATACACCTAGAAAAGAAAGACACACTCTAGATGATTGTTCGTGGTTGCCTCCCGACGAGGGAATTCATCCATAAACGGCACAAAGTACGTACAGAGAACTGCCCCCATGGATGCACTTACACTGAACACACCTACCAACTGTTTGTGAGTGCACCGTGGCCAGGAGGGTTTGGGCCCTGTGTGTTCCCTCTGTCCTCCAGCCTCTAGAATCCAGCCTTGCCGCCGCATTGCTCCTCCTCCAGCACCAGCCCAGGCCGATGGACATACACTCCACCACCACTCCCTCCTGCTCCCTCACCATCCCTTTCCCCATTCCTCCCTCTACACCTATCCCTCTCACAGAACCAGAACCAGGAACCATTTATCACCACACCAGAAGAGGTGTGGTGGAAGGGACAAAGATCTAGACCTATGCCCAGAGCAAGCAGGCTACAAAAGAGTACCATCATCAACCTCCAGGTTCTGAGATTCCAAGTGCATCTCTCCTCAGGTTGTCCTTCCTCCCCTCTGCAGCTCCAACACCAGTTCCAGTACCAGACCCAGTCACAGAACCAGAACACCGTAAGAGGCGGTGACAGCTGTGTTGTTGACATGACAACTGGGCCAGAGTTCCAAACCTTCGACAGTATCATGTGACAAAAACTTTTGTTTTGATTGGCTGTTGCGTGCAACTAGTTGCACAAAGTTTAAATGTTTCAACTGGATGCAACCAGATGAGTTGCTTATTAGTTAAAGGGGTGTGTTTCACAAAGAAATCAAAAAGCAACTCTGAGTACCTCCACGACCCTTCACCGAATGTGAACATATTCGATGCCGTCTGATTGGTCCAGAAACCGATGGATCGGGTGAGAATACACATGGGTAAAGCGGCAGTTTGAAAATTCGTCATTGGCTTTGATACTCTTATTTGTTAGAGTCGATCCATTTGCTGATGACTTCGTTCTGTCACTATAAACGACTTCAATGTATGTTGCTAACAACAGAGCAGTGGAATAATTTAGTATGAGTTGTCGGGCTAGTTACCTATAGAGCTGGGGGAAACTGTAATTGCCCAACCCTGATCCAAACCATTTCAACAGGAACAACCATCTCAGTAAATCAAACTACTAACAGATTGGATTAGTTTTGTTATGCATTTTATTTACAGTGCATTCAGAAAGTATTCAGACCCCTTGACCTTTTCCACATTTTGTTACATTACAGCCTTATTCTAAAATGTATTTAAAAAAATGTCCCCCTCATCAATCTACACACAATACCCCATAATTACAAAGCAAAAACAGGTTTTTCAAAATTTTTGCACATTTATTAAAAATACAAAACTAAGATGTCACATTTAAATAAGTATTCAGACCCTTTACTCAGTATTTTGTTGAAGCACCTTTGTCAGCGATTACAGCCTCGATTCTTCTTGGGTATGACGCTACAAGCTTGGCACTCCTGTATTTGGCGAGATTCTACCATTCTTCTCTGCAGATCCTCTCAAGCACTGTCAGGTTGGATGCGGAGCATCGCTGTACAGCTACAGTGCATTCGGAAAGTATTCAGACCCTTTAACTTTTTCAACATTTTGTTACCTTTACAGCCTTATTCTAAAATAGATTAAATAAAACATTTCCCACATCAATCTACAAACAATACCCTATATTGACAAAGACAAAACAGGTTTTAGACATTTTTGCTAATTTATAAAAAGAGAAAAAAACTGAAATAATTTATTTACATAAGCATTCAGATCCTTTGCAAACCACCTGCCCTCCAGGACACCTACAGCACCCGATATCACAGGAAGGCCAAAAATATCATCAAGGACAACAACCACCCGAGCCACTGCCTGTTCACCCCGCTATGATCCAGAAGGCGAGGTCAGTACAGGTGCATCAAAGATGGGACCGAGAGACAGAACATAAGCTTTTATTTCGAGGCCATCAGACTGTTCAATAGCCATCACTAGCACATTAGAGGCTGCTGCACTATATACATAGACTTCAAATCACTGGCCACTTTAATAATGGAACACTAGACACTTTAATAATGTTTACAAATGTTGCATTACTCATCTCATATGTATATACTGTATTCCATTCTATTCTTAGTCTATGCCTCTCTGACATTGCTCGTCCATATTATTATTTTTTTCTTAATTCCATTCCTTTACTTAGATGTGTGTGTATTGGGTATATGTTGTGAAATTGTTAGGTATTACTTGTTAGATATTACTGCACTGTCGGAGCTCGAAAAAAAGCATTTCGCTACACCCGCAATAACATCTGCTAAACACGTGTATGTGGCCAATACATTTTGATTTGATAGTAGACTTCAAATTGAGATTAGGTCTTGTTGCATCCTGTTTCCATTGATCATCCTTGAGATGTGTCTACAACTTAACTAGAATCCACCTGTGGTAAATTCAATTGATTGGACATGATTTGGAATGGCACACATCTGTCTATATAAGGTCCCACAGTTGACAGTGCATGTCAGAGCAAAAACCAAGCCATGAGGTCAAAGGAATTGTCCGTAGAGCTCTGAGACAGGATTGTGTTGAGGCACAGATCTGGGGAAGGGTACAAAAAAAATCCGCAGCATTGAAGGTCCCCAAGAACACAGTGGCCTCCATCATTCTTTTATTTTATTTCATTATTATTTTTTTGTACTTTTTCTCCCCTTTTTGATGATATCCAATTTGTAGTTACAGTCTTGTCCCATTGCTGCAACTCCTGTACAGTCTCGGGAGAGGCGAGGTCGAGAGCCATACGTCCTCAGAAACAGGACCCCGCCAAGCCGCACTGCTTCTTGACACACTGCTCGCTTAACACGGAAGCCAGCCGCTCCAATGCGTCGACCTGCCACAAGGAGTCGCTAAAGCACAACGGGAAGTTGTCAAGCCTTTATGGTAGAGCGCCCAGACGGAAGCCACTCCTCAGTAAAAGGCACAACAGCCCGCTTGGAGTTTGCCAAAAGGCACCAAAGGGACTCTCAGAACATGAGAAACAAGATTCTCTGGTCTGATGAAACCGAGATTGATCTCTTTGGCTTGAATGCCAAGCGTCACGTCTGGGGGAAACATGACACCATCCCTACTGTGAAGCATGGTGGAGGCAGCATCATGCTGTGGGGATGTTTTCAGCGGCAGGGAGTGAGAAATTAGCCAGGATCGAGGGAAAGATGAATGGATTAAAGTACAGAGAGAGATCCTTGATGAAAACCTGCTCCAGAGCGCTCAGGACCTCAGACTGGGGCGAAGGTTCACCTTCCAACAGGACAACGACCCTAAGCACACAGCCAAAACAACGCAGGAGTGGCTTCGGGACAAGTCTCTTAATATCCTTGAGTGGACCGGCCAGAGCCTGGACTTGAACCCGATTGAACATCTCTTGATGGTGCAGCTAAATAGCTTCTTGAGGATCTGGTGACCCATGCCAAATAGTTTCAGTCACCTGAGAGGGAAAAGGTGTTGTCGTGACCTCTTCACGACTGTCTTGGTGTGTTTGTACCATGATAGTTTGTTGGTGATGTGGACACGAAGGAACTTGAAACTCTTGACCCGCTCCACTACAGCGCTATCGATAATGGAGGCCTGTTTAGCTCTCCTTTTCCTGTAGTCCACGACCATCTACTTTGTCTTGCTCACATTGAGGGAGAGGTTGTTGTCCTGACACCTGACGCCAGTTCTCTGACCTCCTCCATATAGGCTGTCTCATCGTTGTCGGTGATCAGGCCTACCACTGTTTTGTCGTTAGCAAATGTAATGATGGTGTTGGAGTTGTTTTGTTGTTTGTTGTGTCAATTGTTGTTTTATATTTCAGTTCATAGACCCGATGCCAAGGTATTGGGACATCAAAAATCTGTTCCCAACTGATTTGAATTTTATACGATATTGCTGTCAAACCTTGCGACTTTAATTGAAACTGACACATTTTTTTATTTATAATAATCATTTTAAGCCATTTAGGATTTTTTAATGGGTGGCAGACTGACAAATTTTTTTATTTCTTGTTTAAGTAATTGTCTCTTCCAATTTTGTGGCAGAGCCACGATGTTGGTTATAATTTTGTTATTGAACACACACCTCCATACACTATTATTAGTTGTTGATGTGACATCACTTTACCGTTATTGTTTACAATATCCTTCATAAATATATATTGTTGGTTGCATATTTCATGAGCTGAAGAAAAGATCCCAGAAATGTTCCATACGCACAAAAAGATTATTTCTCTCAAATTCTGTGCACACATTTATTTACATCCCCTGAATTTATCCTTTGCCAAGATAATCCACCCACCTGAGAGGTGTGGCATATTAAGAGCAGATGTCTCAAGTTTTGAGTGCAATTGGCATGTTGACTGCAGGAATGTCCACCCGAGCTGTTGCTAGAGAACTGAATGTTCATTTCTCTAACATAAAACATTGTTTTAGAGAATTTGGCAGTACGTCCAACCGTCCTCACAACCGCAGACGACGGGTAACCAGGCCAGCCCAGGACCTCCACATCCGGCTTCTTCACTTCACCACCCAGACAGCTGATGAAATTGTGGGTTTGCACAACCGAATCATTTCTGCACAAACTGTCTGAAACCGTCTCAGGGAAGCTCAACTACGTGCTCGTCATTCTCATCAGGGTCTTGACTGCAGTTCGGTGTCATAACCGACTTTAGTGGCCTAATACTCACCCTCGATGGCCACTAGCACATTGGATAAGTGTGCTCTTCACGGCTGAATCACAGTTTCAGTTGTGAAGAGATGGCAGACAGTGCACAATGAAAACAAACAAATATTACATCATCATGAATAACTCTGAACGGTCTATCATAGAAGAGGTTGAAATAAAATTTAACTGGACAAATTCTGAACTTTTAAAAGGAGTAAAAGAAGCTAAAAGAATGCTGATTATTACCCTAAAAAAAGGCCAATAATGGCGTTGTGTGGGCTAGCGGTTTGCTGATGTCAATGTTGTGAACGGAGTGCCCCATGGTGCCAAATGGATTATGGATTATTATTATTATTATTATTATTATTGTGGGGTTATGGTATGGGCAGGAATAAACTATGGACAACGAGCAAAATAGCATTTTATTGATGGCAATTTGAATGTACAGAGATACCGAGATGACATCCTGAGGAACATTGTCATGCCATTCATCTGCCGCCATCACCTTATGTTTCAGCATGATAATGCACGGCACCATTTCACAAGGATTTGTACACAATTCCTGGAAGGTATAAAATGGCCCAGTTTTTTCATGGCCTGCAGGAGGCAAATTGTGGTCCCACCAGATACTGATTGATACTGATACGCCCCTACCTTTTTTTTAAGGTATCTGTGACCAACAGATTCATATCTTTATTCCCAATTATGTGAAATCCATAGATTAGGGCCTAATGAATGTATTTCAATAGACTGATTACCTAATATGAATTGCAACTCAGTAAAATGTATGAAAGTGCTGCATGTAGCGTTTACATTTTTGTTCAGTATAAATAGAAATGTATGTGAAAAAATGAATAATTCCAAAGAATGCTGAGTATTACCCTAAAAAAGGCCAATAATAACTCCCAGTGTGCTTTACAGTTAATTTTGGTATGTTCATTTTCACATATGCATTTACATTTTGGTCATTTATCCAGTGACTTACAATGAGTGCATTTAAACCACAACATATCATCGTCATAGCAAGTAAAACGTTTCTGTAACCGCTACTGAGAATGTTGTTGCTGTTCATGTTGGCTGCTTGCAAATGTATTTCTATATGTCTGTTCCCCTGTGAAAATCGAATTAGCATAATCAATTAGCATAATAAAAAAGCAACCTGTTGTTTTGCATGGGATGCATCTCAGTCCACCGCATCTGCCAATGGCAGCCTTGCACATCTGTAGTGGAAGGTAGCTGAGCTACAGCGGTCTTTGTCAGACGTGAAAAATCAGAGAATGTCTGTAGTGTCCGAATGGTTTGGTCTGGAATACAAACATAACCACTCTTTTGCTCTATGAACCCCACAAACGTCACGGGACTCGCCTGAAGTCAGTAACGCTCATCTGTCAACTTCTGCCTGTAGCATCTGAACAGTTTGGGCTACATACTAATATGAACCCTCTATGGAAAGGTGGCCATCCTAACTGAGCTGCCGGAGAGGAAGGAAACCGCTCAGGGATTTCACCAATGGTGACACTTACGGAGTTTAATAGCTGTGATAGGAGAAAACTGAGGATGGATCAACAATGTTGTAGTTACTCCACAATACTAACCTAAATGATAGAGTGAAAAGAAGGAAGCCTGTACAGACGTGTATTCTGCTTGCAACATGGCACTAAAGTATTACAGCAAAAAATGTGTCAAAGGAATAAACTTTTTGTCTTGAATTCAAAGTGTTAGGTTTGTGACAAATCCAACTAAACACATCAATGAGTACCACTCTCCTTATTTTCAAGCATGGTGGTGGCCGCATCATGTTTTAAGAGACAGCTTGGGTAAATACAATGGGGGAATTTCTCTTGACATGCGGAGAGACGATTTTCGAAAAATAGGCACGGTGGGCTTTTGGTTTCTCTCCCTCTAAAAACAGAAATAAATATTTCTAAATATTAAACTGGCTTAATTTACAAATTAGCAAGAATGTCTCAACCAATGTTTAAGAATGGTTTTTCCCCTTTATTCAGATTACAATCGCTCACTTTTTTGGGGGGAAATGAAATCATCTCCAAAATATTATTATTCTTTAAACAAGCCATAGAAAGTTGGCTGCAATTTCAGTAAAAAAAATGTTTAAGTAAGGAACTTGTCTGTCGGCCCTGCATTAAAGACCAAAATTGGTTGAAGAAAATTGTGATAAATAAAAATATATACCAGTTTCACTTAAGGACCAAAATATTGACAGCTGTGCCATATAAATTGCAAAATAGTTGGGAAGAGATTTGATGTACCAATTCCATGGCACATGCTTTATGAATTGACACCTCATTTTCCGTTTATTATAACCTACTGCAGGCTTAAAACCTATGGGTTTAACCTTCTGAATTAATGATTATATTGAAGATAGAAGCCGCCTCTTAATGAGTTCCGAGAGCTAATCTGTTATCCAACGATTATTATAATTACATAAAAGCCCCTTTAGATATTCTCACAGACCAGATTTGCCCTTACGAAAAATGCTTTGACTGTTTTGACCAAGTTAATCTGCTCATGTTGTGTGTGTTCAATTATTTGTGACATTGTGGTTACAATGAAGCATGTAAACAAGAATTATGTGCAATATTTTTAGATGCTGTGTTTTAATTTACAGTAGTGATGGACTGCTGGAGGCATTTTGAAAACATGTTTACAGACAATGTTTTTCACAAGTGTACTGTAGCAGGTGTAGCCCTTCATGCAAAAACATTTCCATGATGGGCTATTAGCAGGACAATAGACTCTTCATACATCGATTTGTTTACAAATGGTAGCCTGGCTACTGTAGGTGTGAAAATCCCCCCAACTTGCAATGTAACCCATGTTTATTTCAATTACATTTTAGTTGCACTTCCCCCCAGCTCCACGACCACGGGTAAAACCTTGCTGAGATGATCAATGTATTTGTTGCATCGTCAATTTCTCAAGCCAAAATGTATTGATGGCCTTCACCAGTTCATATTTGCTTGTAGGCTTGGCAGAGTTGCGGATGAATATTTTCAGTTGATGCCAAACAAGTTAGATCGGGTTTAAATCAGGAGACCTACATGTAGAGATGAAAAAGATATTTTTAGATATACTTTAGGCCTACCGTAGGCGACATGAGTCTCACTAGTGTTGAGTAATGTGCTGGTAAAAGTGTTGTAGGTATTTTATTTATTTTTATTTAACCTTTATTTTACTACATGCATACATACTACATAAAAGGTATACTTACTCTGCTGGCGTCTTGACCCAGTTTATGACCTCATTTGCAATGCAAACCCGGCAGCTGTGTGTTTTGGGTCATTGTCTGCATTTGGAGACACAGGGATTCTTTAGCTAAATAGCCAAGTACTGTACTCCTGACCATCACGTTGTACAGTGCCATATTTTCCATTCCATCCTAACGTTTTTCTTGGAATAGAAACACCATAATATTAATCAAATTAATTAAGCAAGTACCAGTCAAAAGTGTGGACACAGCTACTCATTCCAGGGTTTTTCTTTATTTTACTATTTTCTACATTGTAGAATAATAATGAAGATATTACAACTATGAAATAACACATATGGAATCAGTTAAGAACAAATTCTTATTTACAAGGAAAGCCTACTCCTGTCTCCCCGTCGGGGAATTGAACCCTGGTCTCCCGTGTGCCCGCATTCTCTAGAACAGCCATTATTGAAGGCTATCAAATGCTTCTCAAAGATGCCCTCTGGTGGTCAAACTAGCACTAACAAGCATTAATGGTACCAGTGGTTCACACGTAAATAACGTGCCATAGAATTCTGCAGCACCATGCAAGCTGCACCACAACTTTTAAAGTAGGAGCCACCGTATTTCACGTATTATCTCATTGATACGGGAGATACCTAATCAGTTGTACAACTGAATGCCTTCAACTGAAATGTGTCCTCTGAATTAGAGAGGTGCAGGGGGCTCACACAATCAACACCTATGGTGCCCAGGGAACAGTGGGTTAACTGCCTTGCTCATGGGCAAAACAACATATTTTGACCTTGTCAGCTCAGGAATTTGATCCAGCAACCTTTTGGTTAGTAGCCCAACACACTAACCACTAGACTACCTGATCGAGACAGGTGGATATCCACCCCAAAGTGTTGCATGGCATGATGACAGAGACCTGTCTCGATCAATGAGTGAGAAGACTTGAAATAGACGCAATGGCAGTAAACATATTGTTGGATTACTTTATGGAGCAAAAACATTTTTATTTTAATAACAGAGCATTATCTAAATTCAAATAAGACCCCTTGCAACTGGACACAAACATTTTATGAGACCCCTGCAGTCCCTAAATTAATGACGAAGATGGTATCGCTAAGGTAGGTCAGCAATGGATCATCTTTGGTTAAATCACATTATCTGTTGTAACAATCTGTAGCTAAGAGAACTTGTGATCAGCAGATGATGGGAGAGGTGGTCATGATGAAATTGCCATTACAAATAAACATACAGTAAGTTCAGGGCATCCCTAGCCGCGTCCTCAGAGCATGCGCAGACCAGCTGGCTGGTGTGATTACGGACATATTCAATCGCTCCCTATCCCAGTCTTCTGTCCCCACATGCTTCAAGACGCCCACCATTATTCATGTACCCAAGAAGGCAAAGATTACTGAACTAAATGACTATCGCCCCATAGCACTCACTTCTGTCATCATGAAGTGCTTTGAGCGACTAGTCAAGGATCACATCACCTTCACCTTACCTGCCACCCTAGACCCACTTCAGTTTGCATACCGCCCCAACAGGTCTACAGACGATGCAATTGCCATCACACTGCACACTGCCCTATCCCATCTGGACAAGAGGAATACCTATGTAAGAATGCTGTTCATTGACTACAGCTCAGCATTCAACACCATAGTACCCTCCAAGCTCATCATTAAGCTTGAGGCCCTGGGTCTCAACCCCGCCCTTTGAAATTGGGTCCTGGACTTTCCAACGGGCCGCCCCCAGGTGGTGAAGGTAAGAAACAACATCTCCACTTCGCTGATCCTCAACACTGGGGCCCCATAAAGGTGTGTGCTCAGCCCCTTCCTGTACTCCCTGTTCACCCATGACTGCATGGCCATGCACGCCGCCAACTCAATCATCAAGTTTGCAGACGACACAACAGTAGTGGGTTTAATTACCAACAATGACGATACAGCCTACAGGGAGGAGGTGAGGGAACACTCGGAGTGTTGTGTCAGGAAAACAACCTCTCAGTCAACGTCAACAATACAAAGGAGATGATCGTGGACTTCAGGAAACAGCAGAGGTAGCCTCAGGAGGCTGAAGAAATGTGGCTTGTCACCTAAAACCCTCACAAACTTTTACAGATGCACAATTGAGAGCATCCTTTTGGGCTGTATCACCGCCTGGTACGGCAAATGCACCGCCCTCAACCGCAAGGCTCTCCAGAAGGTGGTGCGGTCTGCACAACGCATCACTGGGGGCAAACTACCTGCCCTCCAAGACACCTGCAGCACCCAATGTTACAGGAAGGCCAAAAAGATAATCAAGGACAGCAACCACCCGAGCCACTGCCTGTTCACCCCGCTATCATCCAGGTCCGTACAGGTGCTTCAAAGCTGGGAACGAGAGACTGAAAAATAACTTCTATCTCAAGGCCATCAGATTGTTAAACAGCCATCACTAACACAGAGAGGCTGCTGCCTACATATACAGACTCGATTCATTGGCCACTTTAATAAATGGATCACTAGTCACTTTAAATTATGACACTTTAATAATGTTTACATATCTTGCATTACTCATCTCATATGTGTATACTGTATTTTATACCATCTATTGCATCTTGCCTATGCCGTTCGGTCATCGCTCATCCATATGAGTATGTACATATTCTTATTCCATCCCTTTAGATTTGTGCGTATTAGGTAGTTGTTGTGGAATTGTTAGGTTACTTTTAGATATTACTGCACTGTCAGAACTAGAAGCACAAGCATTTCGCTATACTCACATTAGTGTTGTCATGATCAAACTGTCATCTAGATACTCATGGTAATCTGCTTGAAATGCAGCATAATGTACAATTCACGGGATACATTTATGCTACAATGACACATGCATGCAAAGGAATTCTGTATCTAGAATCCACTCCAGTAAGATGCCCAGACACCACACGATATTGTCTGTAAGACAAAAAACAAAAAATCTTATGCTCGATTGTACAATTTGAACAAGAGTTGAACCGTGCCAGCATAACATCAACATTAGGGTAGACTAGTTGAACATACATACATGTGCACAGGCACAGAGATTACATTTACAACAATATCTAGCCTAATAGAAAGAAAGAAATGCATAACCCTCAACCTTTGTACAGTGACCAGACCGTACAAATGAGCCTAGGTAGGTAGGCAGATAGACATGGCTGTAGGTAGATACTATCAGGCATGTTTATGCAAATATCTCTATTGTAAAACCAGCTTCCGTTTTTGAGATTTACAACCGCAAATTGTTGTATTAATGTTTCTCCTTACTGTTTGCTAGTAAACTTAGCGTGCTTGCTGGATATACAATACTTGTTATTTACATCTGTTTTGGAATCCTATTTTACATCATACCTATAATTTTGTGAGATTGAAATGCATCCATTGTCATAATCATAAACAATGTCAACCCTTATAAAGGTTGTTACATACAGCAGCTAGCTAGTAAAATTACTTACAGTTGCTGATGTTACACATGTTTGCTAATAAGTCACAAATGCGAGGTGTGGCGCATAATAACATAACAGGTGCCAGGAATCACTTGAAGCCATTGTGTCTGGTCAGTTCTTTCAGTTTTGCCCAAAGGATTGTTGTAGTGTCCTCCTCCTTTTCAAAAAAATCCCGTCTTCGGGGAGGGACGGGGGCCAGAACATGAAGCACTGCCCAACTTAAGCTGTATTCTTTCAGAGACTGGAAAAAATGTGTCTGCTTGTATATTTAGCAATGAATCCACCAATAGGAACATTGCTGAAAGACATCCAATGGCTCTATCCAACAAGGATAACCATATCTACACCCACAAAAACATACAGTGCAATCAGCATTACATAGAGCCTTTGCGAAATGCCACAAAGCAGGACACCGGAAGCCATCATAAGGTGTATCAAGTGAAGAATGTGCTCACCTTTCCTAAATGTGCACTCAAACCAAGCCACGCTGCCTGCTAATTATTTATAGGCTCTGTTCCAACTTGTCAATTTCTAATTATTTTCTAACAAGTTTTATTTTTTAACAACAATTTGAATTGAGGTGTGTTCCGACTCCTCATTAACTCACATAAGAAGTATCCCATTTCAATTTTGCGGACAATTTATGTTTGAGGCTTTACTGAGCCAGAAAAACTTCTCTCTTCAACGAGAGCCCAAGCACTTTCCAGTGTTTTCCCCAGATCAAGTATGAAGATATTGCGTATCTCTAGTCAGAACAGGCCTTTCACAAACTTTTCCCCCGGCACATTTTATGGCTGGCGCCCGCATTGCCTTCGTTGTTGTTTTCCTTCCTACTTGGACATTGGGTATGTGTGCATTGCTATCAAAGTAAGTGCCTTATTTTCTGTATATCGTGTTATCGTTTATACTGTAGCATACTGTATGTATGGATCATAATGTATTTTCTGTTTTATTCACATTTTCTAGTTCTGGTGAAAATTCATGCATTCTGATTCTTGCATAGATAGAAATGGACACATATGATGTGTGTAAAAAAAAATGTGAAGGTTGTACTGATTATGATGAGCTAATGCTAAGCTATTTGCCAGCTATGTGTGGCGCCATGTTTGTTGACATCATACAATGCATTTTGGTCGTCACGTAAGCATCTGTCAGACTTAAGATGTTATAACAAGGGATAGTTCACTCAACTGATTTATGGTGCTTTCAAGACAACTGAGAACTCTGAAAAATACGAGGTCAAATCATGACTTCGGTGATTTTCAGGTTGTAAGGTTGGAGCTCTAGAAAGAGGCCCGAGTTTCCGAGTTGGAATTCCGAGTTCTGACACGCATCTCTTTTCGAAACAATATTACACTTCTCCCTTGTGCTCACCAGAAGTGTTGTACATTGTAAACAAGTCTAACTGTTAGGGTGCTAACTAATGTTTAGTTTTTTTGCCAGCGCAACCTGTTATTTAGATTGGTTTATGGAATGAGTTTGGCTGTGGATGTGTTCCGTGTGATGTTTGGAGGATGAAGTTCGCATTGATCTTTTACAATAAAAGGTGTAGTTGAGGAATAAAGTTGTGAAGACCTTTATTTCCCATCAGTACAAAACTTTGTTTAGATGTGTTTGTTGCATCATACGTTCTGTTGCTACTGTTCCAATCACATATCTGTGATGGTGCGCTGCAGGGACCGGTCAACAATGATCACAAATATGTGATCGTATGGGTCAAAGGGTTAATTGCCTCAAAACGGTTCAACTATTGTCTTTCTCTGTCTTTGAGTCAACTACTCACCACATTTTATGCACTGCAGTGCTAGCTAGCTATTGCTAATGCTTTCAGTACTAGATACATTCTCAGATCTTTTGATTTGGTGGACAACATGTCAGTTAATGCTGCAAGAGCTCTGATAGGTTGGATGACGTCCTCCGAAAGTTGTCATAATTACTATGTAAGTCTATGGAAGGCGGGTGAGAACCTCCTATGATTTGTATTGAAGTTAATGTACTCAGAGGAGGACAGAAACTGGCTGTCCTCCGGCTACACCATGGTGCTAGCTTACAGAGTGCTGTTGAGGCTACTGTAGACCTTCAATGCAAAACAGTGTGTTTTAAAACAATTATTTGGTGACCTGAAAATATTTAGTATAGTTTTACCTGAAAAAGATAACTGTTGTAATATTACACCATCTTTATTTTTATGCAATTCACTGATTAGATGGTCCTCCCCTTCCTCCTCTGAGGAACCTCCACTGACGTATAAAGTGCATTAGGTTATGTGGGTGCCTTGCCTGTGTGTCAGATGAGATGGACTTGCCCCATTCCTTTCCATACTTAAAGAAGCTGTCCCTCAATCTGAACACGGGCCTGCCTGCCCACGCCGCCTGTGATCGTCTTTTTAGCTGTGTTGGACTGCTTTTCATTGAAACGTGAGGATTGATACACTACACAGTGCCTTCGGAAAGTATTCAAACCCCTTGACTTTTTCCATATTTTGTTACGTTACAGCCTTGTTCTAAAATTGATTCAATTGTTTTTTTCCATCAATCTACACACAACACCCCATAATGACATTTTTTGCAAATATATACATTTTTAAAAAACGGAATATCACATTTACATAAGTATTCAGACCCTTCACTCAGTACTTTGTTGAAGCACCTGTGGCAGTGATTACAGCCTTGAGTCTTCTTGGGTATGAATAAACTTGGCACACCTGTATTTGGGGAGTTTCTCCCATTCTTCTCTGCAGATCCTCTCAAGCTCTGTCAGGTTAAATGGGGAGCGTTGCTGCACAGCTATTTTTAGGTCTCTCCAGAGATGTTTGATCGGTTTCAAGTCCAGAGTTCAATCTTGGTTTCATCAGACCAGAGAAACTTGCTCCTCATGGTCTGAGAGTCTTTAGGTGCTTTTTGGCAAACTCCAAGTGGGCTGTCATGTGCCTTTTACTGACTGGCTTCCGTCTGGCCACTCTACCATAAAGGCCTGATTGGTGGAAGGCTGCAGAGATAGTTGTCCTTCTGGAAGGTTTTCCCATCTCCATAGAGGAACTCTGGAGCTCTGTCAGAGTAACCATTGGTTTCTTGGTCACCTCCCTGACCAAGGCCCTTCTCCACCGATTGCTCAATTTGGCTGCGCGGCCAACTCTAGGAAGAGTCTTGGTGGTTCCAAACTTCTTCCATTTAAGAATGATGGAGGCCATTGTGCAGAAATGTTTTGGTACCCTTCCTCAGATCTGTGCCTTAACACAATCCTGTCTCAGAGCTCTACGGACAATTCCTTCGACCTCATGGCTTGGTTTTTGCTCTGACTTGCACTCTCAACTGTGGGACCTTATAGACATGTGGGGGCCTTTCCAAATCATGTCCAATCAATTGAATTTACGACAAGTGGAGTCAAATCAAGTTGTAGAAACATCTCAAGGGTGATCAATGGAAACAGGTTGCACCTGAGCTCAATATCGAGTCTCATAGCAAAGGGTCTGAATACTTTTTATTTTTAATACATTTTCATTTTGTCATTATGGGGTATTGTGTGTAGATTGATGAGGAAAAACATTTATTTAATCATTTTAGATTAAGCCTGTAACATAACAAAATGTGAAAAAAGTGTAGGGGTCCAAATACTTTCTGAAGGCACTGTACATGACTAGCTAGCTAGCCACCACCACACATAGTGACATTGACGTGCTAACCATAACAGCTATCATCATCAGGTGGTGGTTAGCCATGTCGCTAACTAGCTAACGTAGCTGCAAGAATAGCTTGCTAACATTAGCATACTAAGGTTAGACAACTAAGCTAGCACTAACGTACGTAAGTTATACCATTAGATAGATAGCTATACTAGCTGCTAAAGCCATCCATAACGTTTTAGAAACTCATACCTAACTAGATATCTTACCTTTACAGTGAGCACGATCACATGCAATCTTTCCATGCCCTCATGATCTACATACTATTATGGACAGCCTACAAAATTGTACTGTAACGGATATTTTTTTTTTTTAAGTAGCTAAGTACATTACTTAATGAAAAGGTAAATTACTGACTTTGAAAGAAAACTCGGAAAAGCTACTCATTTACAGTAACAAGAGTATTTGTAATTTTTTACTTACGCACACCGACAAATGGTGATATTACATTTTCTTATATGGGATTAAAAACAGGTACAGATTAATTAGATTAATTATAGACAAAGGGGAAAAAATGATATTGCCTTTTGATTGAAGCTAAAATATTGTTGTAGAGCATATACGCTTTTTTCTTCTTTTGATTTGAAATATTTTTGTCAACCTACCACCTGAAACCATGGATATTCATATACTGTAGTATGCTCTTCCTGTGGTTCTGACAGTTCAGTATAGTAAATATTCATATGGATAGAGAACAAATGGAGTCTCACGATGGAAAGTGTGTGTGTGTGTGTGTGTGTGTGTGTGTGTGTGTGTGTGTGTGTGTGTGTGTGTGTGTGTGTGCGTGTGTGTGTACGTGTGTGTGTGTACGTGCATTTGTTAAGGAGGAGACGCCACATTGAGCAGCCTAAGAGGAAGAGAGGAGAGAGAATAGAGAGAATAGGAGAGATAGAGAAAGAAGAGTGGATTCGGTCACATCTGCCAGAGTGTTGTATGGCAGCCCTCCATCTTGCCTCAGATGAACCCCGGTTTAAGTACAGGCTTTGAGGTTTCTTCCCAGTTCAAAAATAGTCCCTGCTAAATTCTTCACTCGCAACTCACAGCTACACTGGATGAATTGTATGGTGGGGTTTCAGTGTAAACATTGGCACTTTTTTACACTCTTTTGCAAATGGAACACCATAGTGCCAAAAAATATTCTGGTGTGTGTAGGCTTACATCTGTAAATGTCTGCACTGCCAAATTAAAAAGTGTGGTCATACATAGGCCAATACTCCTGTCAGCAAGAGTGCTCTATGCCGAGGGAAAGGTCTCCAATTGAAATTCATATGTCAGGAAAATGCCTGTAAAAGGGATTGGGTGAACTATCCTAGACAAGCTGTGAAGTGGTACAGTTTTTGCAACCTTTCCCTGCTATCATATCCTAGCATTACTGCAATAACAAATGGGCAGCTATTGGGAACCATAGCACACTATAGTAGCATAGTAGAGAGTGAATAGGCTGAAACTAACAGGGTGGCCTTTAAAGAAGATGCTTTATGGCTGACAATGGTGTGACCCAACAGCCGGAGGAGGCTGGTGAGAGGAACTATAGGAGGACAGCTCATTGTAATGACTGGAATGGAATTCATGGAACGGTGTCAAACGGATCAAACTCATGGAAACCACATCTTTGAAGCCGTTTCATGTATTCCATTCCAGCCATTACAATGAGCCCGTCCTCCCATAGCTCCTCTCACTAGCCTCCTCTGGTGTATAGCCCTTTACACACTAGCAGGCCGCCAGCAACAAAACGCTACAATCATCAGCATGTGGTGGTGAAGTGCAGCTGGCCCGTTAATGAGATTTTAACGCGTGCCATAATGCCCCTTAAACGGGTCCTACGTTCATTGATTTTGATTGGTACTCCGGGAGGTAGGAAGGGAGGGGGCTATGGGGGCGGTGTGTGTTTGTGTGGGGGGGGTGTCTGTTGTATGTTCATTCAGGCAACAATGGGCAATAGCTGTGAAGGACTGCCATCGCTCTGTAGGACATTTCTCATAGTCACAGTCACATTCATTTCATTAATACATACAGTATGTTTCGAATGTACAACTTTTATAAAAAATGTACTGTGCACAATATTCAGTTTCAATGTTAGTGCAGTGACACAGTAAAACTGATTTTACAACTGGATAGTTCTGCAGTGCATAATAATAAAAAAAATCTGAATCGAAATAATAACAGGGAAGGGTAGCCCTATTTCTGAAGAAGAGGAAATCAAGTAACTATACAGCTGATGAATAGATCCTTGTGTCTGTGCATATAAAAGAGAGAGCATGCTTGTTTAAAGGAATAGAAGGAAGGGGGCTGTGTCCCAAATTATACCATATTCCCTCTATAGTGCACTACTTTTGACCAGGGCCCATAGGGCTGTGAGTAAAATAAGTGCTATATAATCGGGAATCGCGTGGCATTTGTAACGCAGTCTAGACTTCTCATTGAGGTCCTTGGTTGATTAACTGACGGCAGTCATTTAGGGGTGGAAGGGACAGTCGGGCAGTTGAGATAGTAGGAGAACAAGGTTACTTGATATTTGGGGGACTTGGGGAGTGTATGAAGAGAGAGTAGAGTGTGTATAGAGAGGGACGGACTTGGGGGGGGGGGGTGAATTTACTCATTGTGCTGTTTTTGTGTGTGTGTGTGTACCAATGGAGAGCCGCTCATATGGAGAAGGACCAGCTGTGAGGGGTGTGTGTGTGAGTGTGTGCTTGCATGTGTGTGTGCGTGTGTGTGTACTGTGGGCCTGTCTGAAGACATCTTTTGTATGAGATATGTATGCTCTTTGTGGGGGAAATTGAAAAACATTAGCATGATAAAGAGTGTCTGGGCCTGTCTCACGGGTCACGTGAAAACATTACTCAATAACCACAAAATGACAGCCAGGCCATTCATGGGTCTGTGCCTCTCCGAGAAAACCAATGGCTATGCCAATATCTGGGACCATTCATTGTGGCTACTTCAATTCCCGGCCTGCCTGGTACTGTCTTATAAGTTTTTTTTGTCCAGTTTGTTTGTGTGTAAAATCATAAACTATGGTATTGTGTTATTGTCCCTTTTCTTTTACGTCTTCTCTCTTCCTCTTCTTTTTTTCTTTGTTTCTTTTTCACTTATGCCCTCTCCCTCTCCCTCTCTCCCTCTCTTTCGCTCTCTCTCTTGTTCTCTCAACCTCTTCATTCATAACACATTTTCCAAAACAAAGATGACTACCACAGCAATCCCAGGCATTCAGCGTATTTTGGCTATGAATGGCCTCTCTCTCTCTTCTTTGTCTCTCACTCTCTCTCCCTCCAGTGTGGGCATCTTTCATTAAAGACTGTGGCTTAGATTTCAGACCCATGTTATTCAGACCCATTTCATTGGGCTTGAGACAGAAGGCTTATTTTAGGATGGGAGAATGTGTTGGTTTGCCCCAAAACTCAGCTGTGGTCATGCAATAAGCTGGTACCGGTACTACTTCAGAAAAGGGCATACACAGTGAAAACAATACACTGAATGCCTGGGATTACATTTACATTTTTACATTTTAGTCATTTAGCAGACACTCTTATCCAGAGTGACTTATAATTAGAGATTGTTTTGGGAAGACATAAAATAGTCAACTTTGTGTTGGAAAATGTGTTGTGAATGAAGAGGTCATCCTTAAAATAATATTTTAGCAGGAATCTCCTTGTTATCTCCACCGGGCTGGGCAGCCTGTGTTTTTGCTATCTCATCAGCCATAAAACTGCTAAATGGCCATAAGGCTGCTACATAGTAAATTAAATGATTACCCAGACTACCTGCACTGACCCTATCTATACTCAATAACAATACTATATACAGTTGATGTCGGAAGTTTACATACACCTTAGCCAAATACATTTAAACTCAGTTTTTCACAATTCCTGACATTTAATCCTAGCAAAAATTCCCTGTCAGTTAGGATCGACACTTTATTATAAGAATGTAAAGTGTCAGAATAATAGTAGAGAGAATTATTTATTTCAGCTTTTATTTCATCCATCACATTCCCAGTGGGTCAGAAGTTTACATACACTCAATTGGTATTTGGTAGCATTGCCTTTAAATTGTTTAACTTTGGTCGAATGTTTCGGGTAGCCTTCCACAAGCTTCCCACAATAAGTTGGGTGAATTTTGGCCCATTCGTCCTGACAGAGCTGGTGTAACTGAGTCAGGCTTGTAGGCCTCCTTGCTCGCACATACTTTTTCAGTTCTGCCCACAAATTTTATATGGGATTGAGGTCAGGGCTTTGTGATGGCCACTCCAATACCTTGACTTTGTTGTCCTTAAGCCATTTTGCCACAACTTTGGAAGTATGCTTGGGGTCATTGTCCATTGGAAGACCCCTTTGCAACCAAGCTTTAACTTCCTGACTGATGTCTTGAGAGTTTGCTTCAATATAT
Source organism: Salvelinus namaycush (assembly GCF_016432855.1). Classification (NCBI taxonomy): domain Eukaryota; kingdom Metazoa; phylum Chordata; class Actinopteri; order Salmoniformes; family Salmonidae; genus Salvelinus; species Salvelinus namaycush. The sequence continues at coordinate 4,609,613 of NC_052316.1, forward strand.
ATCCACATAATTTTCTTTCCCCATGAAGCCATCTATTTTTTAAAGTGCACCAGTCCCTCCTGCAGCAAAGCACCCCCACAACATAATGCTGCCACCCCCGTGCTTCACAATTGGGATGGTGTTCTTCGGGCTTGCAAGCCTTCCCCTTTTTCCTCCAAACATAACGATGGTCATTATGGCCAAACAGTTCTATTTTTGTTTCATCAGACCAGAGGACACTTCTCCAAAAAGTACGACCTTTGTCCGCATGTGCAGTTGCAAACCGTAGTCTGGCTTTTTTCATGGCGGTTTTGGAGCAGTGGCTTCTTCCTTGCTGAGCGTCCTTTCAGGTTATTTCGAAATAGGACTAATTTTACTAGATACCTGTTATTTGTACCTGTTATTTGTAAATGACATAATCTGTCTGTAAACAATTGTTGGAAAAATGTATTGTGTCATGCACAAAGTAGATGTCCTAACCGACTTGGCAGAACTATAGTTTGTTAACAAGAAATTTGTAGAGTGGTTGAAAAAAAACGAGTATGTAAACTTTCAACTTCAACTGTATACACACTATATGCACACTCACTCACTCACTCACTCACTCACTCACTCACTCACTCACTCACTCACTCACTCACTCACTCACTCACTCACACACTACACTGACACTCACACAAAACCCACACACATTCACATACACTACATACACACACACATACATAACACACACACACACATACACACACATTTTTACACTCACCATAAGCTGCTGCTACTCTGTTCTTTATTTGACTCTTATTATCTATCCTGATGCCTTTACCCTGCCTTTATGTACATATTTAGAAACCTCAACTACCTCATACCCCTGCACATTGATCTGGTACTGGTACTCCCTGTAAATAGCTCCATGCTTGTGTATTTATTCCTCTTGTGTTACCATTTTTTACTATACTTATTATATATATTTTTTTACTTTGCATCGTTGGGAAGGGCTCGTAAGCAAGTCTTTTAGGGTAAAGTCTACACTCCTAGAAAAAAGGTGCTAAGTAGAACCATATAGGGTTATTTGGGGCTGTATATGGTTCTACCTAGAACCCTTTATGAAGGGTTTTGCCTAGAACCCTCTATGAACGGTTCCACCAGCCATTTTAGCCTTTAAAATTAAATGATTTATGACAATACATTACATATATAACAAGGCCTTTCTTTGAGGGCCTAGTTATACCTAGTGATGTTACGTTTGATACCAGAGCTCTGAGGAATTCGTCGAAATCGCTAAGCAGCTAACTTCGAAGCAGTGTGCCAATGCCTGTGACACTTTCTCTGAGGTACGTCATCAATGATGTCCGACGCTTTGTTTGACCACGTGCTTTTTCAATTGGGTGTTGCAAAACGCAAGATCCCACTGGGGTTCCGGTGAGTTCTTCCATTCCAAGCTGCTTTCACCGCTACACCATGCTGATCAAAGACTCAAGCAATAAACCTTTTTTTCAACACAGTTGGCAAGAAATGCTCAATGCTTCAGGAAGCTTTGTTTCCCCATCACCAGTGTTACGCCTGTATCACAGGCCACATCAGGACTGCAAGTGACATCATGCTGGCTTGCAAAGGGATATGTAATTCCTGTTGGAATTCAGCCAGAGTTAGGATATCCAACGAGTGGAATTGCTAATCACCCACCACCTGCAATTAGAATACCTGCCAGGGTAGTGAGTATTGAAAATTGAGACTACCTCAATAATCTAAACTGGAATAACCATCTCAGTAATGGGTGCAATAAATCAGATTATTAGCAGACTGGATTAGTTTAGAAAACGGTATGTTATTTATCTTTGTGTAGTATAACATCAATCAACCAATCAATGTGAACACAAAAACAGATATTGCTGTAAAACAAACAATTCAGAAAATCTCCCTGCAATAGAGCATGCTGGGAAATATTATATCTGGTTTTATGTAGCACCCTTCTTGCCTTCCAAAGAATCATCAAATAATCCTTTCTTCCTAAAAGGGTTCTTCTGATCAAAACAGTTTTTGAAAATAACCCTTTTTTGAGTGTACACCCGTTGTATTCGGCGCATGTGACAAATACAATTTGATTGATGTCGTTTGACATTTTGGCAGTGTTGAATTTGTAGCTGAACTCTGAAGACATCAAATATTGTATTTCATTATTAAAATGATCATAAAACAGAAATGTTGGAACACCATCTCTCCTCTCCAAACTGTGGGATGATGTTGAGCTACACATCGCCCTCCAGTGAAAAACAGAGAGTAAAACAGTGAGACTCTGGTTCATTTGATGCAGCTGCCATACAGTAATGCATTTCAGCCATCCAAATCAAATCTTCAAATGTGGTGTGTGTGCGTGCACGTGCACGTGCGTGTGCTCGCACATGCAATTGAGTGCACAGTCTGCAGGAAGTAATACAAATCGATTGAGTACACAGCCTCCTGAATGGAACACAAATCTATCGACTCCAGTCCACACACTGACTCCTTCAACACTGACTATACCGTTACCAAAATACTTGACACATTGTATGCCTAACATATTCCTTGGCTAATTCCACCAAGTTGCCAGACACTATTTGTTTTGGCACATGTTGCTATAGGCCTGCTTTGGACCTGTGTCTGTTTCATAAATGGTATCTAATCAGTGTGCCTCAGGTCTTCCCAAAACCCCAGGTTTTGTGTCACCATCCAGAGTGCCAACATCTAAAAGCTTTACCAACAATATTGAATAAGAATGGTCATGTGATTCTGTACTAACCTGTTACATTTACATTTGGTATTCAGCGACATTGGTATTCCTGATACATTCCTGAAGCTAATTGCACATCAAAGGGAGACATGATGAGCTGAAAATGTACTTACTATGATTGTGATATGCGGTTGTCCCACCTAGCTTTCTTAAGACACATTATCTAAGTGTATGTTGCTCTGGATAAGAGTGTCTGCTAAATCAGGGGTTCCCAAACTCATTCCAGCATTGAGCAGCATCCCCCGCACGCCACGTCTATTTCTGTGAACACAAGCACTATTCATGACACAAAATGTTCACACCCATCTTTAATTTTTTTACAATATATTTATTGGCATTTTTTTTACATTTAATAATCAGAAAATTATGACACAGATAATTCCCCATTATTCCTTCTACCTACACAAAACAGCATGATACATGGGAACACATCATGCAAAACCCTTCCCTCCCCAACACATGAACACCCCCCTCCCTCCCCAACACATGAACACCCCCCTCCCTCCCCTCTACCTGTATTAGCTTCAATGATTAACAACAAAAAAAGAAACAAAATGACGTTCACATTCAATGCGGGGCTGTGGAGGCTGTGCTTTGGCAAAGTGGGTGGGGTTATATCCTGCCTGTTTGGCCCTGTCCCGGGGTATTGTCGGACGGGGCCACAGTGTCTCCCGACCCCTCCTGTCTCAGCCTCCAGTATTTATGCTGCAGTAGTTTATGTGTCGGGGGGCTAGGGTCAGTGTTATATCTGGAGTATTTCTCCTGTCTTATCCGGTGTCCTGTGTGAATTTAAGTATGCTCTCTCTAATTCTTTCTTTCTTTCTCTCTGTCGGAGGACCTGAGCCCTAGGACCATGCCTCAGGACTACCTGGCCTGATGACTCCTTGCTGTCCCCAGTCCACCTGGCCGTGCTCCAGTTTAAACTGTTCTGCCTGCGGCTATGGAACCCTGACCTGTTCACCGGACATGCTACCTGTCCCGGACCTGCTGTTTTCAACTCTCTAGTCACCGCAGGAGCGGTAGAGATACTCTGAATGATCGGCTATGAAAAGCCAGCTGACATTTACTCCTGAGGTGCTGACCTGTTGCACCTTCGACAACCACTGTGATTATTATTATTTGACCCTGCTGGTCATCAACATTTCCATTAGTCAGGATCTGAGCCAGCAGACAGTAATCTAATCAGACCTACATACTTAGGTCCAATATTCATCCTCTGTAAAACTTCAAACAGGTAGTTCCATTCTATGCGGTCAAAAGCTTTTTCCGCATCTAATGAAGCCGCCACTACAGGTTCTTGGTCATTCTCTACATAATGCACAATATTAAATCATCTTCTGATATTATCAGGAGATGAGCGGTTTCTTACAAAGCCTGTTTGGTCCATATCAACCAAGTCAGGAAGAACCTTATCTAGCCTAAGAGCTATGAGTTTTGCAAGAATCTTATATGAAGTGTTCAATAAAGATATTTGTCTATACGACCCACAAAGCAGAGGATCTTTCCCAGGTTTTAACAAACTGTAATCAGTGCCTGTTCAAGTGTGTCTGGGAGCTTTTCTGTCTATGGCATAATTACATTTATTGCAAAGAGCCTCAATTAGTTTGGGTAAAAAGGATCGATAGAATTCAATAGGGAATCCGTCTAACCCTGGTGATTTTCCCCCAGCAGTGTTGAAAATGGATTCCCTAATTTCCTCGGACATAATCTCTTTCTCCAAGTACTCGCTCTACTAATCAGTTAAAGTTTGTAAATTGAGTTTGTTCAAAAACTCATGCATTGTGGCAGGGGCATCCCCTTCATACTTGTACATTGTTTCATAAAACTCCCTAAAGACTAGATTTATTTCCTCAGGACTGTGAACAGCGATGTTATTGGGCAGCTTAATAGAGCTAATATCTGCCAAGCAAGCAACTTTCCAGCTTTATCTCCAAGTTCATAGTAGTTTTGTTTTGTTCTCCTGGGCGTTTTCCGCATTGTGGTCATCAGGGTGTTATATTCCAATCGCTGTGAGTCAAATATTTGTAGAGTTGAGTCTTCAAATGTTATATACTATGTTCATTTTCCAGATCTCTAATTTCTTTCTCCAACGAACCTACTTGAGCCTTATACATCTTACGAGCACCTGAACTAAAGGATATTATTATTTGGCCCCTCAGATATGCAAGGAGAGCTTCCCATAAAATTAGGGGAGAGGCAGAGTTGTTATTGGTACTACAAAATTTGTCAATATGAGTGTTCAGAAATGTTACAAATGTGGGATTATTTAGTAAGTATCTGCCAAACCTCCACCTTCTTGAGGGTGGTTGTGTTTTACAGACTGGTACTGAAGCCAGCAGGGCAGAATGATCTTGGCAAGTACTTACACCCAGTAGTTAAACTTCCCTTGCCTGCAGGAATAAGAAATAAGTAAATTCTAGAGTAACTGTTATGTACAGGGTAGTAAAATGAGTATTCTTTAACCTTTTGGTTGTAAAATCTCCATACGTCTACCAAATCTTTAATTTCAGGTTGATACTATTAGAGGAAGAGCTATCACTGGAAGGGTCCAGTACCAAGTAAAAATCCCCTGCCATTATTATCTCTGATGATGGGCCCTGTCAGCAAATACAACTTCACTGGGCAATAAAATAAATACAACAACAAAATCACATAGGTGTGGCTCGGTCCTTCTTCTCAGATTCTGCTCTGTGTCGGTCTCTCTCTGTTCTTCCTTGCCGTGTGCCACAGTGCTCCTTTTATGTGGCCTCCACAGCTGGTTGGCACTTTCCCCTAATTACCTCTACTTGGAGCCATCCATGTCGGGGTGCCCAGCCCGTGTACTCCCAGCAGAGGGAGCCAACGTCACAGCACGTACCTCCCCTCTATTACCAACCCCCGAGGTAGACCTCCTGGGACACCACAGCACATCAACTTCAAAAAGATGTCTTGGTAAAATGTAGGATCATCATGGTTAGGCCGATACACGTTCACAATGGTAGTGGGCTCAGTGTTAATGAAACCTTGAATGATCACAAATCTACCCCCTTTGTCTTTAATCTGAGATTGTAGCTGAAAGGGGCAATGCGTATTAATGAGTATGGCCACCTCTCTTGCCTGAGAGGTGAAAGATGAATAGTACACTTGACCCACCCACTCTCTCTTCAGTGTATCATGCTCAGAGTCAGTCAGGTGTGTCTCCTGAAGAAGAGCTATATCAACCTTATGCTGCTTTAGATCATTCAGAATGCGTTTGCGCTTCACTGGGCATTTAGTACCCCTAATGTTAAGTGGCATAAATGTATATTTATTAGGTGCCGACATCTTTAAAGAAAAAAAAAATTGGGAAAAATATAGAAACGAAAATTGATTTGAGTGTAAACAACTTGTACAAAATGAAATTATGAAAGTATAAAATAGTAAACATCACGGGAGCTAATACCCTGACCCTACCACAAACCCCCTCAACCCCCTCCCCAACTGAGGGAGTTAAAGGACCCATACCCTTAGACGCTAGTCTTTGAACTAGATGTACCTGCTATGCATAGCATCGCCCAAATTATATGTATATGGCATTAGAAGTGCATTGACTGTTCCTTGTAACATGAAAATATAGTTAGTCGAGTAACGAAATACAATTTGAATCAAAGCGACAAACATCGGCAACAATAATGACCGGACTATTTAGCCCCACTTGAGCATGTCTCAACAACAACAACAACAACAACAACAACAAACAAAGGATGCGTTCATAGTCACCAACAGAGCCTACCCGCACACTCAAATGTCAACCAATCCGCATTCCCCAAGGTGCCCTGAGACCTGTGCTGTGCGGCAGCAAAAGTGATGACCACAAACTCACCCAAGCAGCACAGGAAAAAAGACATCAAGCTATGATGAATAAATGAAAACCTTTACCAGATGATAACTATCATCCCTCAAATATAAAATAGGGACAAGTAGTTAAACAATCACCATCCTTCTGAGTTCACCCTCCCCCCCCAAAATATTATATATACACATGTACGCACATACACAACTGTAAAGCTATCAGCTAGCTGCCAATTAGGCGGCCAGCCAGTGAGTAGCTTATCCCTGCCTCGGTATCACTAACGCTAGCGTACCTCTAACAATAAACAAGCCTTCAAACATAATAGTAGCTAAAATTCCCTGAAGTAAAATAAACAACATAGTTAGGCTTGAAACCCAGTCAAAAGTCCCATAACTATTTAACCAAACCCGACTGGACCTTTATGCGTAAAATACAAGTATACAGCAAAAATGTAACTACCTGGCATTGTGTGGTTGTAGCTATAGTCACACCCTTGTAAACTTAGCAAGCTGGCTAAATAGGGCAGCCAACATTAGCTATGATCCAACTTTACCTCGCCAGTCATTATCGTGCTAGCCATCTAGCCAGCCAGCCAGTTGATCATATGAGTAATTTTGTTGTATCCTCATGTTCTAACAGTTCACTATCCACTGTATCGAAGTTCAAAAGACAGTTCCTCATGTAGTAGACGTGAACAAGTCAGGGAGTTCTTTCCTCGTGTATCTTTCAGCCGTCTTCACAGAGTCAAATGTGGGCTCACCATTCTTGGTTTTGATACACAAAGTTGCCGGGTAGCACAGGCCATATGCCAAAACAGCCTGACGTAGAAGCCTCTTCAGTTGGGAGAAAGCCATCCTCCTTTTGTGTCATATGGGAGAAAGATCCGGAAAGATCATGATTCTGGAATCGCCGTACTTGAGCTCTCCCTTTGCTCGGGCAGCAGAGAGGATGTGAACAGTGTCCTGGTACCATAGAAATGTAATGACAAATGCCCTGGCTGCAATCTGGCCAGGCAGCCACCTCCGTAGGGTGTAATGGGCCCTCTCAATTTCTAGTTGGTGCACGGAATGGGATAGATTCAGAATTTTAGGAATCCATTACTGTAGAAATGAGATGGCGTCTCTTCCCTCCACGGCCTCCTGGAAACCTTGAAGTCTCAAATTCGAGCGCCTTTGGAAATTTTTGTGAGAATCAAATTTCTCCTCGAGTTTAGCGATGGCGTCTTCCAACGTCTTGTATTTTTGGTCCATGTCCTCTCAGAAGTCCAGGATGGCAGCCTGGTGGTCAGCATGGTCTTTTTCTAACTTTGTCACTCATCACTTTGTGACTTTCTGGTCTTCGTGGAGTTTATCGACCAGCACATCAATTTTGCTGAGGCGTTCAGAAAGTGTCTCTTGGATTTTTGTTATATCCTTGTCCATCTCCACTCTGAACCATGCTGGTGCTTCTTTCGAGCTAGCATCCGCCGAGGCCGAAGAAGGACTGTCAACATTTTCTTATGCCTCATCTGAGGCATTGACATATTGGGCATCTTTTGTTTTGGCGATAAAAGAGATGTTTTAACTTCCAACTCACTATTAACGAACGGTAAACCGTGTCAAAATGCCTTAAAAAATGTTGAAAGGTCAAGGACGCTACGCAGATGCGTCTTGTTAGAGCTTCGCCACTGCCGGAAGTCGTTCACACCCATCTTGTTGGCCGGAGAAAAAATGTTGCAGGTTTAACCTTTAAAAGTCTGAGGTGTTGAGGGGGGTACTAAGCTAACATATGGAATTGTTTTAAGGTGGTCATACCATGGATCATTTAGCTATTCGATTTTGAATTTTAGGACCCCTTCAGGTATAAAAAATAGATGCAAAAATAATTTGATAAAATATTGAATTTGGCCTTTACTACTATAGTCCATAGAAGCGCATTGAATAACACATTCATAAATGGCAAAAAAGACAGTCAAAAAATAAATCCTAAGGAATAAGGTTTTTAAGTGTCTGTCCTATATCTAGGAGATATAAGAATGCTCAGGAAATATGTTTTTTAATACATATTTAACCCCTTATTTTTGTTGGCACAAAACAACCTCCATACATCCATTCGTTTTGAATGGTTCGTGTCGTGAGAGTCTCCCCTTTCCATAGAGTGGTCATAATAGTTTGTTGGCAGTCATTTTTTGCTGTAGCTTGGCCACCTTAGACCGCAGATGGGGTAGGCCAACATAAGCGGATGCAGCCCATGCAACAACAAAAAAATGCTCTCACTTAAACTGACGGATTTTGAAGGGTATTTTTTATTATGTTACTTAGATACTCTTAATAAGGAGTATAGTTTATTTCCTGCAATTCTACACATTTTTTCATGGGTGTAGAAAACATTTAGCATTTTTAAAGCAAATTTTCTTGCATTATTGCATTCTATACATTTTGCCATGTCTAATGTGTATTCATGTGACATTTGAGTGACTCAAACATTACAACAAAATCTATGGGCTGAAAAACCTAACTAAAAAACTTTAGCTGACATGGGCTAAATGATCTGGATATTTCTGACAAGTTATAAATAGCTCTCTAAGCTATGCAATGACTGACATGACAAGAGGATAACTGATGATGCCCTAACAAATTTTGACACGGCGCCTTATGCATTCTACTATTACAACTTTCAAGAGTAAGTTGAAAGCCGGACTGGGGACTCCCGCGCCCCCCCTGCCGCCCTACAGTTTGAGAACCACTGTGCTAAATGAATAAAATGTCAAATGTAAATGTATCAGGCATCAAGGTAAGACCCAGATGCAGACACGTTGAATTGACAATGGTTTAATATTCCAACAGGGGCAGTCAAGGAAGGCAGGGGTCAGTAAACCAGAGGTGGGGCAAAGGTACAGGTCGGCAGGCAGGCTCAGAGTCAGGGGAAGGCAGAGTGGTCAGTCAGGCAGGCTCAGAGTCAGGACAGGCAAGGGTCAAAACCAGGAGGGCGAGAAAAAGAGATGGGAAATGGGCCGATAAACCGGGGGGAGAGTTTGCGGGATTCCACACAGAGGGGCAGATCCCTGGTGGATAGCCATACCTTCTGCCCGAGATGATACCAGGGAGTCGGTGTCCGATGGCGATCCGCTTGTTGTCAATACCTGGAGGTGGTCTTGAGGAGGGCCAACCAGGCTCTCCTCCAGGTATGACGACAGCGGCGGACAAACATCTGGGCAGATGGTACGCCGATCTCTTCCTCCTGCTTGGGGAAGAGCGGGGGCTGATACCCCAGAGAACATTCAAACTGAGATAGGCCCGTGGCAGAGCAGGGAAGGGTGTTGCGGGCGTACTTGACCCCCACCAGCTGCTGGCTCCAGGAGGTGGGGTTGGCGGAGACCAGGCAGCACAGAGTAGTCACAAGATCCTGGTTGGCTCACTCCAACTAGCCATTGGACTGGGGGTGGAACCCAGAGGACAGGCTGGCCGATGACCCAATGAGGGCGCAGAAAGCCTTCCAGAACCGGGATGAGAACTGAGGCCCCCGGTCGGAGACCATGGCCATGGGCAGTGCATGGATCCGGAAGACGTGCTACACCATGAGCTGGGCCGTCTCCTTGGCCGAGGGTAGTTTGGGGAGAGGAATGAAGTGAGCGGCCTTGGAAAACCGGTCGACCACAGTCAGGATGGCAGTGTTGCCCTCAGACAGGGGGAGACCTGTGACGAAATCCAGGGATATGTGGGACCAGGGACAGTTGCAGAAGACCAGCCGGAGCTTGCCAAGGAGTCTTATTCTGAACACAGACTGTGCAGGAGGAGAAAAACGCGGCAACATCCTGAACCATCGTAGGCCACCAAAATTGTTGTCGCACGAAGGCCAGGGTCCAACGGGAGCCCAGGTGACAGGCAAACCTGGAGGAATGGGCCCACTCCAGGACCGCAGAGCAGAGAGCATCAGGCACAAACATCCGATCATCAAGGCCCCCTCCAGGGTTCAGCTGGGACCGCTGCGCCTCCCATACCTGAGGAGCAGCGTGGGGCTGTTGTGGCGGGACAGTGCATCCGGCTTGACATTCTTGGATCCCGGCCGGTACGAGAGGGAGAAGTTGAACCGTGTGAACAGCAGGGCCCATCTGGCTTGCCTGGAGTTGAGGCGGTTGGCGGTGCGGAGATACTCCAGGTTCTTGTGGTCGGTCCACACGATGAATGGGAGTTCCGCCTCCTCCAGCCAGTTCATCCATTCATTCTGTAAGGACCAACGCCGGAGACGAGAAGCAGGTACGGGGAGTTGACATTTAATTAGGAACAGACAAAGAGCAAGACAGAAACAGCATCAGCACACAGATACACAATGACAAATGACAGTCAATGCAGCAGCGGAGAACAGAGAAGGGGAACTGACAAATATAGGGGAAGTAATAAACAGGTGATTGAGTCCAATAATACGCTGATGCGAGTGATGGGGGGTAGGTGTGTGTAATGATGGTGGCAGGAGTGCGCAATGCTGGGGAGCCTGGCGCCCTCGAGCGCCAGGTGGGAAGAGCGGGAGTGGCAAAATGTAAATGTTGAGGATAGGGAATGCATACCAAATGGCACCCTATTCCCTTTTTAGTGCACTACTTGTGACCCGGCCCTGCTCACAATTGGTACTTTATTTAGGGGATAGGATGCCATTTGGGACGCATCCGTGGTGGGGGTATTTTAGACCTGCTAGGCCTAGAGTGTTTCCTTCAGCAGGGTGGTGACAGGCTGGTGTAGGCACTAGGCAGAGAGAAATGCTTCCATCTAGTGATCAAAGTCATGTTATCGCAGCTTTGTGGCCTCAGCATGAGCCCATGGCAGAAGGATATAGTGGATACTATATAGGCCAGGGATGGGTGGCCAACCCAAATTGAGAGAACTATCCATCTGCAAACTTTGGGCACCTTTGCCATTGCAGCAAACTACAAATCACCTTGCATCATAAATAACTACTCAATATTATTTGTAAATCAGTCAGTTACACACAATTTACCATGACACTGTAGATCATGGTTTTGATGCTCTCGAACATGGCCTTTTACTCCAACCGGATTCTACTAATTAGCATTTAATCCGAACCTTGACCGAGTCAGGGATGTGTTTAACGGAACTGAACGACAAGTTTAAAAATGGGGAGGGGTTAGGTTGTGGAACACTGTCAGCATGGCCACTGCCCATTAAATGCGCCACTCATTGCTTCAAGCCACACCTCGCCACACCCACCAAATGGGAACAAATGTACCTCAAAGTATGTTCAAGAACGTACAAGAATGTTTTGGGGAAATGTATCATTCAGTAGAAACCATTTCGCAACGTAGCAAACGTTCAAGCGAACTGAACGCACCTCAGGTGTATTACAACAACTGGGTTGGAACAAAAGCCAGTAGCATACTCAGTACAGTAACTCTCCAACACGCTGATCTAAGATTAGTGTTGCATTTTACCACCTTAGGATTTACGTAAGATGTGTAGGATGCTGTGTAGGATGGAGGCTACAGGCAAACCTAGCAACTCAACCACAAACAGCTCAAACCAACTTCCATTATCAACCAACTTAGTTTGTGTAGGCATTCATTGTAGAATGATAATAAAAAATGATTTATGTCAATGAGATGAATGTGAGTGAATAAACTACACAGTCATCATAATACTAATTCTAATCCTAATCACAATCACAATACTGTGAATACTTGTATTATTACTGCCCACATTGGTAACACTCTATATTAATGTCCCTTAATAAACCATTTATAAACAGTTTGTAAAGAGTGTACTTATTATTTATTAATAATTATTCCCACATTTGTAAATGTCAATAAGCAGTCTCTAAATAGTCAATTACGCATTTATAAACCCTATTTAAATTATTTATGATTTATAACATCATTAATACAGGTGTTTGATCATAGTATGTTCACAATTTGTGAATGATTACTAATGTATTACTAACGAACTTAAACCAGTTATAAAGGAGTTATTGTCAACTCATAAGATTATTCATAAGGTATTTGATAATGGTTAATTTATGGTTTGACTCCATAAACCATTTACATACATATTTATACATGTAATTATATTGGTAATAAATGGTATATTTATTAATTGTTAATGAGGTCATTTATAAATGTGAGTGCATGCACTTACTAATACCTCAATTGATGATTTATGAAAGTGTGGACTATATATACTTTATAAACATTTTTAAATTACATGTTACTCCTCAAAAGCTGGCCACGTTAGTAGACAGTGCCTGATGCTCCACCAATGGCTAAAAATATCCTAAAACATGCAATGGTAAAAGAAGAAGTACACCACACAAAGTATAAGAGCATGTTTTAATATGCACGGGAAGTCTGTATAAAGTATATCAACTAACACACACATTTCTTCATTTCTTCGGGATCGGTGTCCCTTCCACGGGACGGTTTAGCTAACGTAGGCTCATGCAATTAGCATGAGGTTGTAAGAAACAAGAACATTTCCCAGGACATAGACATATCTGATATTGGCAGAAAGCTTAAATTCTTGTTAATCTAACTGCACCATCCAATTTACAGTAGCTATTACAGTGAAAGAATACCATCAAAACTTAAATTGCACCTGGGCTGGAATAATACATTACGGCATTTCCCTTGCATTTCAAAGATGATGGTACAAAAAAAATACAAAAGAACGGTTGGTTTTTTCTTTCTATTATCTTTTACCAGATCTATTCTGTTATATTCTCCTACATTCCTTTCACATTTCCACAAAGTTCAAAGTGTTTTCTTTCAAATGGTACCAAGAATATGCATATCCTTGCTTCAGAGCCTGAGCTACAGGCAGTTAGATTTGGGTATGTCATTTTAGGCAATTTCTTTTTTTAAAGCGCTGATCCTCATTAACCCAGTTCTGACCCACATTATCTGTTTGTTCAAAAGGGTTAACCTAAAATGGGTGCTTTGAACATCCACTGATCTTCCAACCACTGAACAGTTTACAATCTGGCCTTAAGTATAGTGGGAAGATCTGAATTGCATACGCCTGGCATTCTCTCTCCTCTCTCCTTTTCAAAACCCATTGGATGAGAAAGCCAGAGTGCCTCCTCCTCTGACCTTCTCCTCCAATGGGTTTTGGGAAGGAGATGAGAAGAGAGGAAGTGAGGAGTATGCAATTGAGATCTTCCGAGTGACTCACAGAGAGAACATGAGGGAGACGAGAGAGAGAGAAAGAGCGCGATAGAGAGAGATCCAGGGCTGGTGTATTCAAACTAGAAAATGAAGTACAGTATGTCACATTTCTTGATGAGGAAAACCTTGGAAGGAAATCAGCCAGTGCAGTTCGTCTCATCAATAACAAAATCTCAACAACATTTCACTTGCCCTTCTTCATGGGAAGTTCTCCTGGTTTTTTTCAAAATCTTTATTTTGCCCTTCACGCTCATCACTCTCAATTACATTATTGCACTTGCTTGCAAAAACACAGCGTTTTTAATTGCGAGTGTACGTCTTTCATAAGTCTTTGAATTGGTCAGTTGGTCAGGTGCGGCGATTGCCAGTTAGGCAATTGGAGAGTTGAACTCAATAGTGTTGCGATCCACAGCCTCCCTCTGGAAAGCAGCAGTCGTGGTTTTCCCTCTTTGAACGTGTTTCAGCACCTTTCTGTACCTGGACATTGCCTCTTCAGGATCTCGGTCTTTTCTTTATTTTTTACTGTTTTCTACATTATAGAATAATAGTGAAGACATCAAAACTATGACATAACACATATAAAATCATGTAGTAACAAAAAAAGTGTTGATGACAGCTTTGCACATTCTTGACATTCTCTCAACCAGCTTCATGAGGTAGTCACCTGGAATGCATTTCAATTAACAGGTTTGCCTTGTTAAAAGATCCTTTGTGGAATTTCTTTCCTTCTTGAGCTAATCAGTTGTGCTGTGACAAGTTAGGGGTGGTAAACAGAAGATAGCCCTATGTGGTAAAAGATTAAGTCCATATTATGGCAAGAACAGCTCAAATAATAAATTAGAAACGACAGTCTAGACATGAAGGTCAGTCAATATGGAAAATTTCACGAACTTTGAAAGTGCAGTCGCAAAAACCATCAAGCGCTATGATGAAATTGACTCTCATGAGGACTGCCACAGAAAGGAAGACGCAGAGTTACCACTGCTGCAGAGGATAAGTTCATTTAGAGTTACCAGCCTCAGAAATAGCAGCCCAAATAAATGCTTCACATAGTTCAAGTAACAGACACATCTCAACATCAACTGTTCAGAGGAGATGAATCGGGCCTTCAGAGTTGAATAAAGAAGAAGAAGAAGAAGAGACTTGCTTGGGCCAAGAAACACGAGCAATGGACATTAGACCAGTGGAAATCTCTCCTTTGGTCAGACGAGTCCAAATTTGAGAATTTTGGTTCCAACCACCGTGTCTTTGTGAGACGCAAAGTAGGTGAACAGATGATCTCCGCATGTGTGGTTCCCACCATGAAGCATGGAGGAGGAGGTGTGATGTGTGGGGGTGTCACGCCCTGACCTTAGAGATCCTTTTTATGTCTCTATTTTGGTTTGGTCAGGGCGTGAGTTGGGGTGGGCATTCTATGTCTGGTGTTCTATGTTTTCTTTTCTGTGTATCTGGCCGGGTGTGGTTCTCAATCAGAGGCAGCTGTTTATCGTTGTCTCTGATTGAGAACCATACTTAGGTAGCCTTTTTCCACCTGTGAGTTGTGGGTGGTTGTTTTCTGTTTTGTGTCTACACCAGACAGGACTGTTTCGCTTTCGTTCACTCTCTTTGTTGTTTTTGTTGTTTCAGTGTTCAGGTTATTTATGAAATTATAATGAACACTTACCAAGCTGCGTTTTAGTCACCTTCTTTCCAGGACGATCGTTATAGGGGGTGCTTTGCTGGTGACACTGTTGGTAATTTATTTAGAATTCCAGGCACACTTAACCAGCATGGCTACCACAGCCTTCTGCAGCAATACGCCATCCCATCTGGCTTGCGCTTAGCGGGACTATCATTTGTTTTTCAACAGAACAATGACCCAACACACCTCCAGGCTGTGTAAGGGCTATTTGACAGAGAAGGAGAGTGATGGAGTGCTGCATCAGATGACTTGACCTCAACAATCACCCAACCTCAACCCAATAGAGATGGTTTGGAATGAGTTGGACCGCAGGGTGAAGGAAAAGCAGCCAACAAGTGCTCAGCATATGTGGGAACTCCTTCAAGACTGTTGGAAAAGCGTTCCAGGTGAAGCTGGTTGAGAGAATGCCATGTGCAAAGGGTGGCTACTTTGAAGAATCTAAAATCTAAAATATATTTAGATTTGTTTAACACTTTTTTGGTTACTACATGATTACATATGTGTTATTTCATAGTTCCACAATGTAGATAATAGTAAAAATAAAGAAAAACCCTTGAATGAGTAGGTGTATCCAAACTTTTGAATGGTACTGTATATATATTTTGCATGAATTCATGGTACACTAAATATTAACATAAACAGCTAACCAACAGTCAACATCTCACAGTTTGGTCCAAATTCGCAAAAAGTTACATTCATAAATAACGGGGGGGGGGGGGGGGGGGGGGGGGGGGGGGGGGGGGGGTTGTAGTCACAGATTGCAAAGGAAATTGATTTCTATAGCCTATAGTTGTTTAATTTACTTCTATGGCGGAATGTTCTCTTCTATGCTCTCTTTCCTTTCTCTTCGATCTCTTCTTCTTATTGTCCTTGTTTAGTATTTCATCCCTCTCCTCTTCACAGGAGGACGCAGTGGAGGAGCAAGCAGAGGAGGAGGAAGAAAAGGAGGAAGATGACAACGCCAATCTGCCTTTGTTCTTTGCTCATACAGAGCAAAAATCAAAAATCAAAGAGAAGCAAACAAGCGGACACTAGTTTGAGACGAGTTCATCTCTACATTCATTTAACAAAAGGGACAAAGCATGCTTGTGGCTATGGTTTTGTCACAGGGATTATAACACTACTTTTTCACATACAATGTTGTATAGGTGTGGTGGGGGGGAGGGGGTGCATTGAATCAAACTTACATCCATTGATATGCCAACCACAGGGCGAGTTGCCTCTATTTAATAACATTTCTATCCTGATTACATGTTCTTCACTCTAGGGGGAAAAATGTATACAATGAACCATTTATCACTAACTGTGGCAACATCGTGAGTGTTAAGAGCAAGGGTGTCCAACTCATACAATCGAGGGCAGTGTGTCTGCTGGTTTGTGTTATTTTGTTTTAATTTGTGTCCAATTAACGGTGCAATATGCAGGAATCGCGCCACCATTTCCTGGTTGCTAAAATTCAAGCACTCAGTATGTAGAGAATCATTGTACCAGCTAAACCACAGCTAAACCGTTTTCAATAAATTAATGTTAACACGTTTCCACTTTGTCATTATGGGGTATTTTGTGTAAACAGGTGAAAAAATCTATTTAATCATTTTGAATTACGGCTGTAACACAAAATGTGTAATAAGTCAAGGGGTAGAAATATTTTTTGAAGGCACAGTACATTTCATTGGAATGTCTGTCATAGTGGCTGTAGGTGACATTTTCAAACCTGAAATGATAGAGAAAATGAACAGTGTCACTTAGTAAATAATATTACTAGCGATTACTTTGATAATCAAATGTTCTACCGGTTTCATGCACCAAACCTTTTTGAAGTAGAAAATTCAAGATAATGAATTCTTAAGAAATGCATTGTAAGCTATAGCATACTGTGTATATAGTAATGAAGTTTCCATGGATAGATGAAATGTTTTACAGTCTCTCTTTTAAATTCAAATACATTTCCATTCAATATGCTTTATTGGCATGAATAGCAGGGTCAATTTTGCCAAAGTGATACACACAATTATGAAAACAGCGACAATTCCATTCTCCTTCGTGTAAAGTTTTTCCAAAAAAAGATGCATTTAAGTAGCCAGCAGATCCGACCCGCTTGCCTACAGCTGCACTAGGGTTTGACATTCCTGTGTATATTAAAACACCGCAGAGCTGGTGTGACGTGGCTCGGAAAATGTACCTCAATCCAGGAATGAAAAATACATTGTACTCCGAATTGTCCCAACTGTTACACCAATAAAATTGAACAGCTGTTTTTCTGGATAACTGTCCTTTTCGTCCTCATGCTAGGTAGCAGAAGCCACAGCAGCCATTTTGGAATGGCAGTGTCAGCCAATCAGCTCCTTTTGTGGAGACCAATTTATATATACACTAGATGACTAATAGAGGGTGCTGTGTTGAGGCCACCGTGACTCCATCTTGGCACTCCCTCACTAGTGTTAAAAATATTTTAGAAGCTATAGACATGCATTTTCATTTCTACATTTGTTTTTGTCACATTTATTCTCTTACAGACTGACTTTTAAATGATGCATACTTTTAAATGATATGTGAGCTAAACAAAAATGAAAAATATATAATTTTCCTTAAATTATAATTTTGAGATTACTAATGTAATAAATCCATGTAATTTTGTCCTTAACATTTAATTGAAATACTATAGAATTACGTTTATTCATTCCTATGGAGGACTGTGCCTACTGGGGAGTGCCATATGGGCGACCAGTAGCTTCAAAGCCTCAATACATAGCATCAGCAATCGAGGGTTGGTCCATCGGTCTAAGGCACTGCATCTCGGTGCTAGAGATTTCACTACAGACCCTGGTTTGATTCCAGGCTGTATCACAACCGGCTGTGATTGGGAGTCCCATAGGGCGGCGTACAATTGGCCCAGTATCGTCCGGGTTTGGCTGGGGTAGGCTGTCATTGTAAATAAGATTTTGTTCTTAACTGACTTGCCTAGTTAAATGTAATTTTATATATATACGTCATTTATTGAGACAGGTGGTTCAACCCCAAAGTGCCGCATGTCGTGATGACCAACACCTGTCTAGATCAATGACAGAAATGTTGGAGTAACAATGAAATGTTAAAAAATGCAAGGGGGTGAATACTTATGAAAGACACAGTATGTTTACTAATCTGACTTGCCATGACTTCAGACCAATGTCCTGTCGGAAGCATTACTTGCGCTTGCGGTGGATGCTCAGCTGTCCTGTTGTATCTTCACTGGTAGCTGGCATGTACCTACCTAGGCTTAAAATAGATTGTCCAACGAATATCATGTCGGGTGGGATTCTACTAAGCTGTATAGAATTGATTTTACATTTTAAGACCCCTTGAAGCATCCCAAAAAATATATTGAATTACTCGATGAAAAAAAATTGTGCGCCTTACTGCTATTAGCCCATACAAATGCTACCTGGTTAAATAAAGGTGAAATTAAAAAAAAGAAAAACAGATTCACTACATGGAACAACAGTTCCACGGTCTGACAAACACTGCTCTAGCGCTGTCACCTTGCACGACAGATGCGGAAGTGCGACATCAGTCGATGCGGTGGATTTAGACTCATAAAATGCAAACAAACATATCTCTGGCTCAAACTGACTTTAGGGGGGAATTTCGTATTATGCTAGTTAGATTTCCACGTGGGCGCTGACATAGTTCATGTAAAGTGTCACACACACATTGACTACCAACAGCAAGGTATTCTTATGAGCTGTGTTATTGTTTTCACAGAAGCAATTTTTGCTGGCTGAAAAATGTCTGAGGCCTATAGGTCTGAGGTTTATGACGAGTTGTGGTGGGGGAACGAAGTGGCGGTGGTTTCAGACTAGTGGCCATGGAGTCGGATGAACCCTGGCTGGCGACGCTACAGCTCTTAACCTTCCCTCTCCTTCACTGTGACAGGGCCTGCATTACAGTAAATGATAGTTACTCACCCAGCCACCGTAAAGTGATTTGACCTGCCAGTGTCTCCCTGGCCTAATGGGGCCCCAATGGGTGGCCGGGCCCCTCCTGGGGACTGACTGAACATACTCTTTTGGGTGAATGGGGAAAAGGGAGGGGGGTGGGGGGCTGTCTGATGGAGGGGGAAAATGGGTTAAAGATGAGAGGAGCCGGAGGTCTGTTTATATGTCCCGCTGTCTGAGCATACATGCTAGTGAGTGAAAACACACACAGACTCATAAGCACATTGTACAAGCACACAGACTGTGTGTATCTGTGTGTACAATGTACATATGTCCATTCACAGTGCACAGTTCACACAATGACTACCACAAATGTCTGCAAATCTCTGTCTCTCCACATACTATCAGCTTTTCTCATCTGAAAGTACAGCAAATGATGAACCCACAGTAGGGACACTTAGCACAGAAGAACAGTACAGGACAGAGGAAGGAAGGAATGGTACAAAGAAGATCGAAGGAGGGAGGGAGCGGATGGTGACCTGGTGGTGACCCCCATCGCCAGGTCAGCCATGTCACTTTTCTAATTTGGAGCGGGTGTCTCAGAGGTGGCTGGCTGGCTGAGGAATGTGGTGGAGGTGTCTTATTAGCACATAATGGTGTAGGGGGGCAATCTGCCGTCCGTCGGTTCCAAAACACTGAGCCGGGAGCCCGGTTGCAGCGCGGAGCCGGGGGGGAGGGGCTAGATTTACGAGGCCCGCATGACCATTGTGGAGTGCTCAGCCACTGAGAGATGGGACACTTTTAGACCCTCAGCATATCCCTCTTTCTTTTTTGGAGGTGGAGGGAGGAAGAGAGGAGAAGGGAGTGTGGGTTGAGGGGATGGGGTAAGAAGGGTCTCAGTGTGTGTGCAGGGGGGGACATATTAATTAAACCAAAAAACCCTGTTCCCTGCTGCATTTTAAATGTAATCAAATAAATCATGTTAAAAAGCACTACACCTGTGTGGTCACCAGGAGGTTTATATTTGAGGAAAGACACATTTTTGTGGGTGTTTATAGTTCTGTCTGTCTGGCATGTATGCACTCCTTGAAATTGAACCACCTAATTGGTTGAAGTCATTGGATTTGAAAAATGTCTGATTTAATCAGATGTTTTATTTGTGTAGAAGTGGGTAAAATTCTGACGATATTGTCAGAGAATTCTAAACCAAGAACATCAAAAGTCTATATTTGTGGTGAAATACCTCTACTGACCAAGATGAATCTTATTTGATTAAATTATGCACATCATCGCACTTTATTTAACAATGAAATAATCTACATCTGAGTTTGATGGACAAAATGTGATTTAATTTTCATTTGTTTGCAGGGAAGATTTTCATAACATAAATCTTTCACTAGATGGCAGAAGAGTGCTTGCAACATTTCTTTCCCCAACAAACTGTTTCACTAGCAGTCTAAATCATTTCCCCACAATTTAACTGGGGGGTGAGGTAATATATTAAAAGGTGCTGTGTTAAAAGTATTGTTATTTATATCACAAACAAGTTGTTAGACATGCTTAGTGTATTTAAAGTACCTTATTTCAGTAGTAGTAGTAGTTTCAAACTGCCTGTCACTGTTTCTAAACATAGTCACCTTTTAGCCTTTAACACTTATGCTGTGATGAGGAATTTTCCCAAAGCTGAGATGTTCATTAAGACACAGACACACACCACAGATTTCTTACTGGACAAAGAGCAGATATGATGCTAAAATTCAACACATAATTGAAAAGCAATGAAGAAAATTGCAAGTCAAATTGGAATTTCAGTTTCTTCCTGAATAGACTGAATTGAAATGGAATCCATCCCAACCCTGATAAAGATTCAATCTACCTAGGAAATATACTATCTACTTTATGTAGACCACAAAGTTTAAAAAGCGTACATTTCCTAGACAATGTTATATTTATGCCGCTGCACTTGGATTCCAGATACACTACTACTGGTTTATAGTTCTATACAAGTGTTTTGCTGTGTTTTTTTGGTGGTGCTGTGCTGAGGTCACACACACACCTCTGATGACCAGTGAGTAACACCCTGACAGAGAGTGTGTGTGTGTGAGAGAGAGTGAGTGTTTGGAGATAATGAGAGAAAGAAAGAGAGCGAGAGAGCGGAAAAGAACCTCCACTGCGTCTCAAATCGAGTCAGAGAAAAGTTAACACTAAAATCTATCAAGGCTAAATGTTTGAGTAATAATTCATAGGAACATCGTTAGCTGCAGTGGAGTAGTTAGTGATTTTGATGAGACAATTAGATTGAATTAAAAGAAAAGTTTCAGGTGGGTACAAAATACTTTTTTATGATCAACTGTGGGTTTTAATTACTTGCCTAAAATTAATTATATCGGACAATGAAAACATCCAGGCTTAGAATAAATGCTGAATGAAATTGTCATCCTTCAATATTTCAAAATTGCCTCACTTTTTTCAAACTCAAAACCCTGTGTCGTGGTTTGTACACTATTACAGTATGTAGCCTTACCCTCGTCAAATTACAGTAAAATTCACCAAGATGGGAAAGGATTTGATTCCATATTTCAGAGTATAGTACAAACTATCAGCGGTATAGATTTCTTAAGTGTTGAAGGTATACTTGACTGAATAATGTTTTCTCAGGCTCTTTGCACCCATTCCTCTAAATCTTAGATATGCAGTGCATTCGGAAAGTATTCAGACCCCTTTACTTTTTACACATTTTGTTTAATTAAAGGCTTATTCTAAAATGTATTAAATACATTTTTGTTCCTCATCAATCTACACACGATACCCCATAATGGAAAAGAGAAAACAGCTTTTTAGAATTTTTTCTAAATAATAATAATTATGTAAGTATTCAGACCCTTTGCTTTGAGACTCGAAATTGAGCGCAGGTGCTTCCTGTTTCCATTGATCATCCTTGAGATGTTTCTACAACTTGATTGGAGTCCATCTGTGGTAAATTCAATTAATTGGACATGATTTGGAAAGGTACACACCTGTCTATAAGGTCCCATAGTTGACAGTGCATGTCAGAGCAAAAACCAAGTCATGAGGACAAAGGAATTGTCCGTAGAGCTCCGAAA
Source organism: Salvelinus namaycush (assembly GCF_016432855.1). Taxonomy (NCBI): domain Eukaryota; kingdom Metazoa; phylum Chordata; class Actinopteri; order Salmoniformes; family Salmonidae; genus Salvelinus; species Salvelinus namaycush. The sequence goes on from NC_052316.1 coordinate 4,632,019, forward strand.
CAGGGTGTCGATGCACAGATCTGGGGAAGGGCACTAAAACATTTCTGCAGCTTTGAAGGTCCCCAAGAACACAGTGGGCTCCATCATTCTTAAATGGAAGAAGTTTTGAACCACCAAGACTCTTCCTAGAGCTGGCCGCCCGGCCAAACTGAGCAATTGGGGGAAAGGGCCTTGGTCAAGGAGGTGACCAAGAACCTGATGGTAACTCTGACAGAGCTCTAGAGTTCCTCTGTGGAGATGGGAGAACCTTCCAGAAGGATAACCATCTCTGCAGCACTCCACCAATCGGGCCTTTATGGTAGAGTGACCAGACGGAAGCCACTCCATAGTAAAAGGCACATGACAGCCCGCTTGGAGTTTGCCAAAGAGCACCTAAAGGACTCTCAGACCATGAGAGACAAGATTCTCTGGTCTGATGAAACCAAGATTGAACTCTTTGGCCTCTTTGAATGCCAAGTGTCACGTCTGGAGGAAACCTGGCACCAACACTACGATGAAGCATGGTGGTGGCAGCATCATGATGTGGGGATGTTTTTTCAGCGGCAGGGACTGGGAGACTAGTCAGGATCGAGGGAAAGATGAACAGAGCAAAGAAAAGAGAGATCCTTGGTAAAAACCTGCTCCAAAGTACTCAGGACCTCAGACTGGGGCAAAGGTTCACCTTCCAACAGGACAACGACCTTAAGCACACAGCCAAGACAACGCAGGAGTGGCTTCGGGACAAGTCTCAATGTCCTTGAGTGGGCCAGCTAGAGCCTAGGCTGTAATCGCTGCCAAAGGTCCTTCAACAATGTACTGAGTAAAAGGTCTGAATACTTATGTAAATGTCATTTTCATTTTTTATTTTTAATACATTTGCAGAAATTAAAAAAATATATATACTGTTTTTGATTTGTCATTATGGGGTATTGTGTGTAGATTGATGAAGGAAAACAACTATTTAATCGATATTAGAATAAGGCTATGAAAGTCAAGGGGTCTGAACACTTTCCAAATGCACTGGATACCAATATAAAACGGCACCATGTAAAATGAATGTGTTGGAACTCAAATTAAAAAGCAGCAACTCCAAATGAATCCCGGCGCTCTGAAAGAGCTGCAGGTAGGAAAATCGGTTAATATTTGACTTTCGTCCTGGGAAACAAATTCGGGAAACAGTTGAGATGTTTTACAAGTAATCCTCATGATCATTTTCAAAGGGATGACAGTCAGAGCTTTTTGTCAGCGGGTGCAACTTGGATCTGAAATGTTGGGGTGAAATGAGACGCCCTGATCAAGATGTTTACCCAGATACACATGCACAGTCTGTGGAGAAACAGAGAGCAACAGACACACATACACACACACACGCCAACAATACTTTTGATGTTCGAAGAACGTAGCCGTAGCTCTTGAATATACATTGGGTAGTATAATACATTGTTTTGTGATTACTTCAGACAGGTACACAGGTCTGTGTGTACTGTGCCGCTGAGAGTGTTTCCCTCTGTGTGTGTGCCTCTCTCTGTGCGTGCGTGTGTGTGTGTGTGTGTGTGTGTTGCTCTCTATTTCTCCACACAGTGGTCTGAAGTTAGATGCTCCAAATTGAATATGTCGAAGATCTGAAGTCACACACGGAGCGCTTCATGATATCTGATCCTGTCATGAACTGGACTGTTATTGGTTTCTGCAAAAAAATACTATGATTTCAGTTGGTGAATGCATCAGCTGGTCGACACACACGAGACACACAGACAAACCCTCATGGACACACACACACGGACACAACATGGTCTGGCTCTGCCTGAAAGCTCTCTTTTAACATGGATAGGAGTTGGGTCTCCCACCAAATTTCCTCTCTTGACAATATCAGAGCATTCAGAGGTTGCAACCCAAAAAGGCATCCTATTCCCTATATAGTGCACTACTTCTTACCAGGGCCCACAGGGCTCTTTATAGGGAAAAGTGTGTAATTTGGGGGACACACAAACTCTCCAAAACAATATTAACTACCACTTGGTTGGAGTGTCTTTGAACCCCAACATGGGAAGACAAAGCCTGTGTGTGTGTGTGTGTGTGTGTGTGTGTGTGTGTGTGTGTGTGTGTGTGTGTGTGTGTGTGTGTGTGTGTGTGTGTGTGTGTGTGTGTGTGTGTGTGTGTGTGTGTGTGTGTGTGTGTGTATAGTTGAAGTCGGAAGTTTATATACACTTATAATTCACTGTATCACAATTCCAGTGGGTCAGAAGTTTACATACACTAAGTTGACTGTGCCTTTAAACAGCTTGTAAAATTCCAGAAAATGATGTCATGGCTTTAGAAGCTTCTGATAGGCTAATTGACATCATTTGAGTCAATTAGAGGTGTACCTGTGGATGTATTTCTAGGCCTACTTTCAAACTCAGTGCCTCTTTGCTTGACATCATGGGAAAATCAAAAGAAATCAGCCAAGACCTCAGAAAAAAAATGGTAGACCTCCACAAGTCTGGTTCATCCTTGGAAGCAATTTCCAAACACCTGAAGGTACCACGTTCATCTGTACAAACAATTGTACGCAAGTATAAACACTATGGGACCACGCAACCGTCATACCGCTCAGGAAGGAGACACATTCTGTCTCCTAGAGATGAATGTACTTTGGTGCAAAAAGTGCAAATCAATCCCAGAACAACAGCAAAGGACCTTGTGAAGATGCTGGAGGAAACAGGTACGAAAGTATCTATATCCACAGTAAAACGAGTCCTATATCGACATAACCTGAAAGGACGCTCAGCAAGGAAGAAGCCACTGCTCCAAAAGCGCCATAAAAAAGCCAGACTACGGTTTGCAACTGCACATGGGACAAATATCGTACTTTTGGAGAAATGTCCTCTAGTCTGATGAAACAAAAATAAAACTGTTTGACCATAATGACCATCGTTATGTTTGGAGGAAAGAGGGGGAGGCTTGCAAGCTAAAGAACACCATCCCAACCGTGAAGCACGGGGGTGGCAGCATCATGTTGTGGAGGTGCTTTGCTGCAGGAGGGACTGATGCACTTCACAAAATAGATGGCATCATGAGGGAGGACAATTATGTGGATATATTGAAGCAACATCTCAAGACATCAGTCAGGAAGTTATAGCTTGGTCGCAAATGGGTCTTCCAAATGTACAATGACCCCAAGCATACTTCCAAAGTTGTGTCAAAATGGCTTAAGGACAACAAAGTCAAGGTATTGGAGTGGCCATCACAACGCCCTGACCTCAGTCCTATAGAAAATTTGTGGGCAGAACTGAAAAGGCCTGTGTGAGCAAGGAGGCCTACAAACCTGACTCAGTTACACCAGCTCTGTCAGGAGGAATGGGCCAAAATTCACCCAACTTATTGTGGGAAGCTTGTGGAAGGCTACCCGAAACATTTGACCCAAGTTAAACAATTTAAAGGCAATACTACCAAATACTAATTGAGTGTATGTAAACGTCTGACCCACTGGGAATATGATGAAAGAAATTAAAGCTGAAATAAATCATTCTCTCTACTATTATTCTGACGTTTCACATTCTTAAAATAAAGTGGTGATCTTAACTGACCTAAGACAGGGAATTTCTACTAGGACTAAATGTCAGGAATTGTGAAAAACTGAGTTTAAATGTATTTGGCTAAGGTGTATGTAAACTTCCGACTTCAACTGTATATGCATGCATGCATACATACATATGCATGCATGCATGAGGGCGCGTGTGTGCCTGTGTTTGTGTGTGTGTGTGTGTGTGTGTGTGTGTGTGTGTGTGTGTGTGTGTGTGTGTGTGTGTGTGTGTGTGTGTGTGTGTGTGTGTGTGTGTGTGTGTGTGTGTGTGTGTGTGTGTGTGCATGAGGACGTGTATGTGCGTGTCTGTGTTTTTTCCTCCCATCCGGAGATTTAATGAGATATAGGATATGCACGGAACACGTCAGAGTTGAAAGAATCAGTCACCGGTGGCTAGTGTGCTGATACATCAAGGGTAGCACCTTTACCCTGAAAATGCTAACTCAGGAGGGCAATTAACTCCTCCGCAATGAGGGTCAGAAATTAGTTCACGATTTCTCCCCTGTGGACGCGAGGCCGGGCATATACGTCCCTTGTGTGTGTGTTTGTGTGTGTTTGTGTGTGTGTGGGGGGGGGGGGTGCTAGGAAGCTGGGAGATGCATGCAGGTAAGGCCCTCCACAGAGTAATTATCCACAACCTCAGGCGAGTTTACATCAAGGCATTGTGGGTGTTTTTTATTTGTTTTAGCGTTGTTCTTTTTTTCTCATCCAGTATTTGAATGAAATATCAAAATGCACATCAGTAGCCGGTGTCCAGTGACTACACTTAAAACTGCAACCATTTGCATATTTGTATTGATGTTGGAAAATGTGATCTCTAGACACACATCTCGAGAATTAATATGCGTTTGATAGTTATGCTCTGAGCAGTTCATGCATATTCATAAGCCTTAATGTCTGCAACCAGTAGCAATGTCCGTCAATATAAAACATTGTATATTGTTTTATTTTGATTCCCGTGAACGCCAAACTCCCATGAACACATTCTTCACATTGGAAATCTTTCATGACATATCCTAATTAAATAACCTCCTATTTAAAATAGTAGCCTGAACTATGATCAGAGCCATTACCCTTCTATTGGATTTTGTTAGATCTCAGATCGAAAGCATGCATTGAGAAGAGTCAAGAAAAAAAGATAGAATATCAAATTAAAACTCAATATTGATCATATAAATCATATAAGAGTTGGTGAGGTATATGATTATAGCCTAATGATTTATTATGACTAGGCCTACTATTCCCCTCAACTGTTGGCACAACAATGGCTGTTATCATGAGGCAAGGCACTGAAAATATTGACCTAACAAATGAACATCAGACCCTAGAATGCTTTTAATTCAATTATAAAATCCTATGTTTTATTTATTTAGCCAGTTTTGTTGCAATTTTGACTTTTACACTATATCCGAGTGGGCCTTACCATTTTATGATGTCAGACAGTAATTCATTGCACTGTCTACTCCATATATACTGAACAAAAATATAAACGCAACATGTAAAGTGTTGGTCCCATGTTTCAGGAGCTGAAATAAAAGATCCCAGAAATGTTCCATATTCACAAAAAGCTTATTTCTCTCAAATGTTGTGCACCAATTTGTTTACATCCCAGTTAGTGAGCATTACTCATTTGTCAAGATAATCCATCCAATGACATATCAAGAAACTGATTAAACAGCATGATCATTACACACGTGTACCTTGTGCTGGACGCAATAAAAGGCCACTATAAAATGTGAAGTTTTGTCACACAAAACAATGCCATAGATGTATCACGTTTTGAGGGAGCTTGCAATTGGCATGCTGACTCCAAAGCTGTTCCCAGATAATTTAGTGTTCATTTCTCTACCATCAGCGGCCTCCAACATAATTTTAGAGAATTTGGCTGTAAGTCCAACCGGCTTCATAACCACAGACCACGTGCAACCATGCCAGCCCAGGACCTCCACATCTGGCTCCTTCGTCTGCGGGATCGTCTGAGACCAGCCACCCGGATAGCTGATGAAACTGTGGATTTGCACAACTGAAGGATTTCTGCACAAACTGTCAGAAACCATCTCAGGGAAGCTCATCTGCGTGCTTGTCGTCCTCACCAGAGTCTTGACCTGACTGCAGTTCGGCGTCGTAACTGACTTCAGTGGGAAAATGCTCACCTTCGATGGCCACTGGCATGCTGGAGAAGTGTGCTCTTCACAGATGAATCGTGGTTTCAACTGTACCGGGCAGATGGCAGACAGTGGGTATGGCGTCGTGTGGGTGAGTGATTTGCTGATGCCAGCGTTGTGAACAGAGTGCCCCATGGTGGCGGTAGGGTTATAGTATGGGCAGGCATAAGCTACGGACAACGAACCCAGTTGCGTTTTATCGATGGCAATTTGAATTTGAGATACCATTACGAGATCCTGAGGGCCATTGTCGTGCCACTCATCCGCCGCCATCACCTCATGTTTCAGCATAATGCACTGCCCCATGTCGCAAGGATCTGTACACAATTTCTGGAAGCTGAACATGTGCCAGTTCTTCCATGGCCTGCATACTTACCAGACATGTCACCCATTGAGCATGTTTGGGATGCTCTGGATTGAAGTGTACGACAGTCTGTTCGAGTTCTCGCCAATATCCAGCAACTTCGCACAGCCACTGATCTAAACACAATACCCCATAATGTTAAAGTGGAATTATGTTTTTAGAAATGTTTACAAATTAATAAAAAATGAAATGTCTTGAGTCTAAGTATCAACCCATTTGGTGTGGCAAGCCTAAATAAGTTCAGGAGTAAAAATGTGCTTAACAAGTAATACATAAGTTGCAATAGTGATTTTAAAACCGCTTCAGAGTTTTTTTGGCTGTGATAGGAGAACTGATGGATCAACATTGTAGTTACTCCACCATACTAGCATAAATGACAGAGTGAAAAGAAGGAAGCCTGTACAAAATAAAAAATATTCCAAAACATGCATCCTGTTTGATATAAGGCACTAAAGTAAAACTGCAAAGAATGTAGCAAACAAATTAACTTTTTGTTTTTGTTGGGGCAAATCCAACACAACAAATCACTGAATACTAGTCTTTATATTTTCAAGCATGATGGTGGCTGCATCATGTTATGGGTATGCTTGTCATCGGCAAGGACTGGGGAGTTTTTTTTAACAAAATGAAACAGAATAGAGCTAAGCACAGGCAAAATCCTAGAGGAAAACCTGGTTCAGTCTGCTTTCCAACAGGCACTGGGAGACAAATTCACCTTTCAGCAGGACAATAACCTAAAACACAAGGCCAAATATACACTGGAGTTGGTTAACAAGACAACATTGAATGTTCCTGAGTGGCCTAGTTACAGTTTTGACTTAAATCGGCTTTAAATTCTATGGCAAGACTTGAAAATGGCTGTCTAGCAATGATCAACAGCCAACTTTACAGAGCTTGAGGAATTTTCAAAAGAATAATGTGCAAATATTGTACAATCCAGGTGTGCAAAGCTCTTAGACTTATCCAGAAAGACTCACAGCTGTAATCGCTGCCAAAGGGGATTCTAACATGTATTGACTCAGGGGGTTCAATACTTATATAATCAAGATACTGTATATTAGAGTTTCATTTTCCATTAATAAAAAATGAAATAGTAGTGGGCCTCCCGAGTGGTGCAGCGGTCTCAGGCACTGCATCGCAGTGCTAGAGTAGTCACTACAGACCCGGGTTCGTTCCCAGGCTGTGTCACAACTGGCCGGGATCGGGAGTCCCATAGGGCGGCGCACAATTGGCCCAGCGTTGTCCGGGTTAGGGGAGAGTTTGGCCGGGGGGCTTCACTTGGCTCATCGCGCTCTAGCGACTCATTATGGCGGGCTGGGCGACTGCAGGCCGACCTCGGTCTTCCTCCGACACATTGGTGCGGCTGGCTTCCGGGTTAAGAAGCATGGTTTGGCGGTTCCTGTTTCGGAGGACGCATGACTAGACCTTCGCCTCCTGAGCCCGTTGGGGAGTTGCAGCGATGTATAATAGAGTATGTTGTGTAGATCGTTTACAAAAATGGACAAATTCATTTTATAACACAACAAAATGTGGAAAAAGGGGTGTACATACTTTCTGAAGGCACTGTATGCAGAACAATGTGTTTGGAACATCAAACCGCAATAAAATCGCAATACATATAGAATCGTGAGAATCGCAATACATATCGTGTCAGCACCTAAGTATTGTGAGGTCCCTGGCAATAACCTACTAGCTAAGTGGCTAGCTTTAGTGTGTCCACCCACTCTGCCCAAAGCGCGATTTCGTAACCTAATACATCCAATTATCCATTTTTAATCCCACCTTGTAACACAACAACATGTGAAAGTCAAAGGGTGTGAATACTTTCTAAAGGCACTAGATTATCCGTGTTACAACATTTTATTAAGATAGGCCTTGAGAATTTTAGTAGACTTGAACAGTAGATCTTTGGCGGAAGTTCTATGAACCCACACACCTCCCTATACAGTCAAAAAAATGCTGGGTTGAAAACAACCCATTTTATTTTATTTCACAGCAAAAATTATTCTATTTGACTCTGCCACAGATAACGTTTGGTCCCAGTCTAAAAAGAGTAAAATGTACTCTCGCAACAGAGCAATTGTTTCAGAGTTGTACATGCTCAATTTAGTGTTGATATTTAACTCTGCATCATTGCGTTTCACTACGTACAGTATTCATTGAAAATAACTTCCTTTTTTAACTCTGCAGTGTGGTTCAGTGTTCTAGAGCGAATTGTTTAGAGTAATGTATACTCTCAATAAAGTCAATATAATCGCATGGAGTTAAACTCAACACTTTTGGGGTTTATATGGTCCCATTTGAGATGTAAAGCTGTGAAGTCTGATTTACATATTTCATAATGTGTCATATTATGGTGGTTTGCAATATTGACATGCAATATCTAGTGTTATTCATTAAAGAGGGAGCAGGAGCAGACTGGGACCAGAAGTCGGCTTTGGCCTTTCTAACACACCTGCCCATTTTTATCTTCGAGGACCCCACACCAGCCCATAATTTTTCTTGAGCCCCCCATTATTTAGACATATAATGATCATTTTGCACACAAAAGAAAACAATAGGTTAGACAGGCCCACTGGGTTATCTGGTATGTGCCAGAAATGCCAGTCCACCCCTGAAAGGGAGAATGTCCAGCCATTTTACATCACCCAAAACTTACATTCAGCATGCATGTCAGAGCAGGAAGGAGAATCCTGTTGTTAGCGACTACTGGAATAACTGGAATAGCCTTCTCAGTAACTTTAATTTGTATTTTAACCCATCCAGTTGGGTTGTGTGAATAACCCAACATATTGGGTTGTTGAGATTACCCAAACATGAGTTAATTTTAAACATAAGTTGGGTATTTTTTACTTTCATGCTGGCAGGTCTTTCTCTGGGTAGAGAAATCTACCTAGCTCAGCCAGCCATTGGCTACTCCTTCAGAAGCTGGAAAAACAAAGGTGTCATTGTACGCTGACGATTCATGCTTTCTGTTAAATATACAATTTGAATCCCTTCACAGCCTCATAGAGGATCTAGATACTTTTTCCAACCTCTCTGGATTACAACCAAATTATGATAAGTGTACTATATTATATTTTGGATCACCCAAAAAATTATGCTTTTACATTGCCGTGTAGTTTACTAATAAAATGGGCTGACGGTGATGTGGACATAATGTATTTCATGAAAATACGTCAATCAATATTTGAATATGTTGGTAACCCGTTGTATAAAGTTGATAGTGCCCTCGAAGCCCGTGTTTGGAGGATATTGTCACGGTTTGCTCGACTTCGTCTCGGGCATAACAACACTAATATATCCTCCAAACACAGGCTTCGAGGACATTATCACGTAATTGTAGTAGGGTGACAATATTAGCTGTAGTAGCGATATGACAGTGGCTGAGGTGGATGTTGTTGCTAATTTGGTAGCATTACCCTTTTCACGATTAACTTTCGGACTTCGTTTACAAATGATCATCATCTGGTGAGTGGCACTGTTTTTTGTTGCAGCTCGCTTTTCTGTTAGCTATCTCTTTGAAAATAATGATTGAAACATTGTTGTATTTAAACTTTAGATCATCGGTTAGTGTGAAGAACGTGATAAAATCTATTTGCAATGGGAAGTAATAGCTGGTTTGTTCATTTCATTTTGGACATCAAATGGTTGTGCTTTTGTATCGGTATGATTTCATGGGGCCTACCGGAGTGAATGGGCATTTTATTCTTTATCAGTATTTGATGCGGTGTGTCTGCTGTCGCCTGTCTATCAGCCGCGTCTACATTCTGATGTGACACTGTTGTTGTCGCTATTGGTGACGGTGTGACAGTGGTGTTGGCTGCCATAAGTTATTTTGTGTCATGTTGTGTTTTGTCTCTGTGTGTGGCAGCCCAAAGCTTGGCCTGTTTTTGATCTTTTCATAATGTCATCAAAAAGTATTGCTCCTCCTTCACTAAGAACTAGAATGGCCCGACTACAGAAGATATTATGTCAGGTGGAGCTACGTTTTCTGTTATTTTCTCGATTTTTTGGGTTTGATAAAACATACTGGACAATGTTTTGTCCCTCTGAAGGCATAGGTCTCATAATCACGGTTCACCGCTGCATGCTGGGTTTACCTAGCAGCTGCACTGTACAAAAAATCCTGTTGTTTTTACAGTAACTTACAGGCAGTACTGTAAAAACAAAGTTTCTTTGGAATTTAATGTAACATACTAGAGGCGTCACTACAGACCCTGGTTCAATTCCAGGCTGTATCACAACCGGCTGTGATTGGGAGTCCCGTAGGGCGGCACACAATTGGCCCAGCGTCATCCGGGTTAGGGTTCGGCCGGGGTAGGCCGTCATTGTAAATAAGAATTTGTTCTTAACTGACTTGCCTAGTTAAATAAAATAATAAATAGATAAATACTTAGGTTATTTTCAGGTGTAGCTCATTAGGAGCTTGTCTTTCTGATATCTTATTGGCCAGCCGTAAGAGTAATTTTAAGTTTTACATACCGCAAACAAAATGTTGCCAATTTGACACATTCTTCTAGTTATTTATTACATATTATGATAAGGGACTCCACCTTATTCTATTTTAACAATGGGATTTAGGTAGGCTTTCAGGAAACTTATACACTGCCATACACCTCATTGAAACTTCAAAATTGTCTGTTTGACCTCAACATGCGATAACTATACAACAGAACAGACAGGAATGTCATTTACTCTCATGGGTGGCTAAAAATAACTATTTGAAAGCTACGCCTCCAGTCTTCTGATCTGAGTCTGACCCGCTGAGTCATACAGTATCTCAACAACCCAGCATTTTTTTGTGTAGTAGCCAAACTTAATTTAGACTTGAAGAAGGAACGGAAATGTGAGGACTTGCCATGCGAACAGTAATTAATACTGTTCCACAACTAGATAGCCTATCCTTACCCCCTTGTTAGTTTTGAACATCATAAATAAGATGACCGGGAATGTGCCGAAGGGGGGTGGAGGGGGCAAGCAGCGGCTGGCTGGGTCGCCATCCATCACGTCTCCTACGCCCAGTAAGCGCTCGAGTTGGACAACAGGCAGCGGAGAGCCAAGAAATCCGAGCTGTGGTAAGAAAAACACATGCTCCTTCCAAAATAACAATGCACTCCTGTGACACTCGCAACCCACCGCCCGTTGCGATTCAAATGTGCGGCATTCTGACATTGTAATGCGCAGCAGCGGTATTGTGTTCCTTTGGCTTGCAGTTTGAACTTGGCGGGCTGTTCTTTCAAAAGAAGGGGGGTTGCATTGTCTCTGCAGTTTGTCATAAACGACACGTTTTTGCGGGATTTGAACTGTAACCAATACTAGAACATGTTCATTATTCTCTGACCTGCGAACGCATCTTCAAGAATGTGAAGGCATGTCTTCAGAAGTGGCCTATATCAGAGAACCTAAATGGAACAACTGTAACAGCCAACAAGTGTAACTGTCAGTTCACAATGCTTGGGAGTGGATTTGTTATAGCCTAGCCCCCTTCACTTGTCTTCTGCCCTAATCACAATATGAGCCTTCTCGAGACTTTTGTTATGAGAAGGACACACGAAATGTAACGTCAAAATGTCATAAAGGGCAGAATCCACCGCTCTGACTCTGGACTAGAAACACCTCCAATCGTTCTACAACTTCTCCCAAATTAGTGCTTTTGGAGAGGAAGTGTTATGTCATTCATAATCTCTCATCTGTCAGTAAAATATCACTTTCTGTCAAAGAAGGAAACAGCCTTGAGCAAACCTCTGTGCCCTGTGCTAGACCTCAGCTGCCAGTCGATGACATGACAAAGGAGGTAAGGCCAGTAAAATCGGTAAATCCACCGACACACGGAGATGTAGGCCTACAGTACGTAAATTGGTAGTGTTGATATTTTTCCTATAATCGGTAGGCCTACACAAGAATTCGTTTTTATTTCAGTATTGGTTAGCTATTAAATTAAACAATATGAGCATTTGTGGTGTTTCTGCAGCTAGCTCATTTTGATTGTTTTACTTTTAACATTTTTTTATATTTTTTATTCAGTGCTATGTGCCCAAATAATTATTAGCAGCTCATAAATATTAGTGTTGGGGTGGCAAGAACATTGGTTTGAAAATGTTAAATGTATTTGGTATTTGTATGGTCCTGGGAACCTGTATTTTTAGAAGATTCAACTTGCCTTTCCTAAGTCGTAAACAATGTCACACACACACATATACAGTGCATTTCAAAAGTATTCAGACCCCTTGACCTTTTCCACATTTTGTTAAGTTAAAGCCTTGTTCTAAAATGGATTAAAAAAAAAAATAATCCAGATCAATCTACAAACAATACCCCATAATGACAAAGCAAAAACAGGTTTTAGACATTTTTAAACATTTCTAATAAAACAATTACTGAAATAATACATTTACATAAGTATTCAGACCCTTTGCTATGAGACTCGAAATTGAGCTCAGGTGCATCCTGTTTCCATTGATCATCATTGAGATGTTTCTACAACTTGATTGGAGTCCATCTGTGGTAAAATTCAATTGATTGGACATGATTTGGAAAGGCGCACACCTGTCTATAATGAGGTCCAACAGTTGACAGTGTGTGTCTGAGCAAAAACCAAGCCATGAGGTCGAAGGAATTGTCCATAGAGCTCCTTGACAGGATTGTGTCGAGTCACCGATCTGGGGAAGGGTACCAAAAAATGACTGCAGCATTGAAGGTCCCAAAGAACACAGTGGCCTCCATCATTCTTAAATGGAACACATTTGGAACCACCAAGACTCTTCCTAGAGCTGGCCTCCTGGCCAAACTGAGCAAATGGGGTAGAAGGGCCTTGGTAAGGGAGGTGACCAAGAACCCGATGGTCACACTGACAGAGCTCCAGAGTTTTTCTGTGGAGATAGGAGAACCTTCCAGAAGGACAACAATCTCTACACCACTCTACCAATCAGGCCTTTATGGTAGAGTGGCCAGACAGAAGCCACTCCTCAGTAAAATGCACATGACAGCCCGCTTGTAAAAATTACCAGTATTTTGGGGGGGAGGGGGGGATCCATTGCCAACGTCTTCTCACATTTGTAACGACTGGTTACGCTTTAAGAATATCCAACAAATCTCAACTGATTGGATATCATTGTCTCATTCAATTTAATTGCCAAACAAACCTTTTACTAGGTTGATCTATGGATACGGACCAAATTAATTTGTTCCAACTGATGAGACATTTTAAACTTTTCCACATTAACCTAGATACAGTGACGCTTTCAGGTTCATTAAAGTTTAATTCCCAGATAGCCTATACAGGTATGATTAATCATTAACATTGATTAAATCAATTAAATTTGCTTTTGCAAGCTCATTGAAGCCCAAATCCCACATTACTGATCCAGTATTGATGATTGATTAACGTCTCTAAATAGATTAAATACGTTTTTTCAATTTCCAATGACTCAAAACCCAAAGTTTGGAGAATAAGTTTTATATATATATATTTAATGTGCAAGCTGTCAGAGAGGATGGCCCCCATTCCCCCGCTAATTAGTTAACCCCCACCCATGGACAGATTGATTGCTGACCTGAGCAAAAATAGCAAAAAACACCCTCCAAAATAAACCATCAAGCGCAGGCATTGTAAAGGTTTAGCCCTGATGTATGGCCGCCATCAGAGATTGACATCGGTCCAGTACCGCGGTGCACAGCAGAAGCACGAGCAAGAAATGGTTGACAAGAAGGGACAAGGAACCAGGAAACGAATGGCAAATACTTATGACGACAAACGAGCACAAAATCTTCAACAAAATTGTCTTCTACAGGAACAAAAACGTCTTCTACAGGAACAACTCGATTTAGCTAAAATGAAATATGACAAAGTCTACGCAAACTAGATAAATCTGGCAAGTTATCTACAAACAGGTTGCGCAACTTGATAACAATGCATAAAGTTTTGATCAACAACACTCAAAGCAGTAATGTTCTAGTCCAACTGCAGCAGACCAAAGATGGTCAAGGAATGAACACGATGACCGAATTGGATGAAAAAACTGTGGAACTCATCGAAGTCGCTGATCAAATGATTGATGAGAAAACCCAGGTGAGAAATATGAAAAAAATTATTTCTAAGCAAGTGAAGGATATCTCATCACTGAATCTCTCGCACCGCACTCAAGACCTCTACCTGCAAACCATGAGTGATAAGTATGAGGCAGAACGGGGCAAGTGCGACACTCGCGTGTCTAAAATAAGTACTCTAAGCGCCCAAGTGGACTCTGCGATGCAGCAGAATAGCACCCTTCAGTACCATCTGGAGGAAGTCCAGAATGGTCACACGCTACAGTGTGACTATGCAACCAAGCTCGCAACCGGAGCTCGGTACACAAAGGGGTGAAGACGACAAAAGATTTCACACTTTGCTGACGCAAGAAGTAAAATTTGATTTAAAAAACAGATTAAAAAACACCTTATGGAACTGTGAAGCAACACAAACATTGGCACAGACCCATGCATACACACACACATACATATGATAACATACGCCCTATACATACACATGGATTTACTACCGTAGATACAGTTGAAGTCGGAAGTTTACATACACCTTAGCCAAATACATTTAAACTCAGTTTTTCACAATTCTTGACATTTAATCAGAGTAAAATCTCCCTGTCTTAGGTCAGTTAGGATCACCACTTTATTTTAAGAATGTCAAATGTCAGAATAATAGTAGAGAGAATTATTTATTTCAGCTTTTATTTCTTTCATCACATTCCCAGTGGGTCAGAAGTTTACATACACTCAATTAGTATTTGGTAGCATTGCCTTTAAATTGTTTAACTTCGGTCAAACGCTTCAGGTAGCCTTCCACAAGCTTCCCACAATAAGTTGGGTGAATTTTGGCCCATTCCTCCTGACAGAGCTTGTGTAACTGAGTCAGGTTTGTAGGCCTCCTTGCTCACACAGGCTTTTTCAGTTCTGCCCACAAATTTTCTATGGGATTGAGGTCAGGGCTTTGTGATGGCCACTCCAATAACTTTGTTGTCCTTAAGCCATTTTCCACACCTTTGGAAGTATGCTTGGGGTCATTGTCCATTGGGAAGATCCATTTGCAACCAAGCTTTAACTTCCTGACTGATGTCTTGAGATGTTGCTTCAATATATCCACATAATTGTCCTCCCTCATGATGCCATCTATTTTGTGAAGTGCACCAGTCCCTCCTGCAGCAAAGCACCCCCACAACATGATGCTGCCACCCCCGGGCTTCAAGATTGGGATGGTGTTCTTCGGCTTGCAAGACTCCCCCTTTTTCCTCCAAACATAACGATGGTCATTATGGCCAAACAGCTCTATTTTTGTTTCATCAGACCAGAAAACATTTCTCTAAAACGTACGATCTTTGTCCCCATGTGCAGTTGCAAACCGTAGTCTGGCTTTTCGTATGGCGGTTTTGGAGCAGTGGCTTCTTCTTTGCTGAGCGGAGACAGAACGCGTCTCCTTCCTGAGCGGTATGACGATTGCGTGGTCCCATGGTGATTATACTAGCATACTATTGTTTCTACAGATGAACGTGGTACTTTCCAGCATTTGGAAATTGCTCCCAAGGATGAACCAGACTTGTGGAGGTCTACCATTTTTTTTTTGAGGTCTTGGCTGATTTCTTATGATTTTCCCATGATGTCAAGCTAAGGGGCACTGAGTTTGAAGGTAGGCCTTGAAATACAGGTACACCTCCGATTGACTCATATTATGTCAATTAGCCTATCAGAAGCTTCTAAAGCCATGACATAATTTCCTGGAATTATACAAGCTGTTTAAAGGCACAGTCAACTTAGTGTTTGTAAACTTCTGACCCACTGGAATTGTGATGCAGTGAAATAATCTGTCTGTAAACAATTGTTGTAAAAATGACTTGTGTCATGCACAAAGTAGATGTCCTAACCGACTTGCCAAAACTATAGTTTGTTAACAAGAAATTTGTGGAGTGGTTGAAAAACAAGTTTTAATGATTCCAACCTAAGTGTATGTAAACTTCCGACTTCAACTGTATGTGATAGTGGTGGAGTAGGGGCCTGAGGGCACACAGTGTGTTGTGAAATCTGTGAATGTATTGTAATTTTAAAAAATTGTACAAACAGACTTTATTTTGCTGGACCCCAGGAAGAGTAGCTGCTGCTTTGGCAACCCTCTCCGTACACTTAGCACGGAACGCCTTGACAAAATCGTCAAAAACGTTCGCACCTTTGATCCCGTTCCAGGGAAGCCAAACGACACTGAGTAGTTCATAGTAGACATAGAGAATGCCTTGGATGGCTACCCGAACACTACGGGTACTGACAGGCTTTACCTGTTGAAGCGAATATCGAATAGACACGTGACATGGTTCATGCGTCTACAACAGCAACACGTGTAAAACGACTACGCTAAACTTGTCATGGCTTTGAAAATACAATTCTGTGGTTCTGCCACATTCAAACACGACAGCTCGCTGGCTAATACTGTCAAACAAGCTTGGAATGAACCCCAACAAGCATGCAATCATAGGCCACGTTCAGCTTACTTTGGCCTACTCACTGAAACAGGAATGGAAGAGCTATTACCATCCAAACAAATGCTTCTGTCAAATATGTATCCCAACTTCATTCCCAACTTGGGCCCTACAGCCCATGTTGATTTGCCAATCTTAGAACTGAGAGCTTGCGAGCACAGCTTTTGAGGCATCACAAGTGAGCCGCGCTAAGAACCCTGACATCTCCAGTTAGAGGGTGCGTTAACAGGGATAGGAGCGTTGAGAGATGACACACAACAAAGGTATCTACCACGAAACTACAGCGGTCAAAATAGCTATAAAGTACATCACCAGCGAAACGACTACCACTACAATCAAACTGATCGCTACGTTCCTGCACCCAACCCACACAAAGTGTCAAGGCACAAGGGTAACAAAAGGTTCAATGATGATCAAATCGTTGACCGATGCTCTATAGAAGCTCTGCTAAGAGAAGTATAAAAGCGCCAACATTTTTTTTAAATGTAAAAAGATAAGTCACCATGACTAGGTGTGGATTTGCCGGACAACAGGTCCGCCAAAATTAACTCCATTAGCGAGGACGTAAACAATCAAATTACTAACGCTCTCACTCGAGACCCTATCCAGGGCACACTTGAACAAGAAACGTTGCCTATAGACTCGGATACAAATGTTGCGACTCACAAGGTAAACATTGCAATAGCCAATTCCACTCAAACTCTGATGAGTCATTCTGTTTTGACCATGAACATAAATGACACATCACGCCGTTGTGAACATTCACTCCACTTTGTGGGGAATATGACAACAAAACGCAACTCAAAGAGGCCATACCTGGAAACAGTCCTTCAGGACTGCTTAACCTGTGACGCGCTAATTGATTCGGGCTCGACAATATCGCTCATCTCTGAAACATTTTTCAATGATCTCAAAAGGGCTTTGAACCCAGCTAAACGTTGGTTAAAAACAGAACGATGCGACACAACTTCGAAGTTTCACTCAGACTACCCCGCCTCTCACAAAGCGAGTCGTGCTGAAACTACACTTCCAAGACGTATCGCTTGTTCACCCTGTGTAAGTTACCAGCCTCAGAACGGAACACCTGCTACTCTGAACAGACTTGATGGATCGTGTTACAATCGTTTGCCACAAACAATTGTAAACTTCCACACCAGAACAGAGAGGAGCGGACAAGCCCCTTGACGGGGACAACCTTAGAATAATTCTGAGATATCACTGTGTACCACACTGGTCGTAAAAAAAAGTATGCACACCGTGTACGACTGGTTCAGTGCTTATAGAGTACTTCCGTCATGAGGATAGCTCCTCCATGGATAACATAGCTATGAAATAGACTCCTTCATACCTATCACAACGACAATGGTGTAAAACACATTGACTTGTAGTAAAACCACTGGCATATGACTTAAGTTCGGCACCGATTCTTACTGACACACGATCATTGATACAGAAATTATCTGATGAAATCAGACTCATTCTGAACAGGTTGCAGCCTACAAGGATACTCGGTGTTCTTTCCCTTGGCATGTGCGCTTGTGTAAGCATAAACACACATGTACAAAGGAACTTAATGAGGATTTATACTAGGATCACTTCGGGTCCGATTAAAATACCAGCCTTAGTAAAAATGTAACATTTACCATGAAGTCCTTTGACTCTACAGCTACAGTAATCACCAGTTTCTCCCCAGAGGTCCATAGGTCATCCCTGTAGACTGTCCAAAGCTAGTGCCTTACAACTGTAGACTTATCATGTAGTTATCAACTTAGGATAGTGCCCGAAGCAACACACCGCTAAGTAGGATCGTCCTAGATATGACTTTAGACAAAATGCCACGATAGAGTCATTTAGCCAAGACCGTGGACGTATATAGAATATAGTCCAATGAGATGATTAACGTGTGGTAACTATATTTTGTATAACTTTTGTTTGTTTTTATTCATTGCTTCATTTTCTTTGACACTTAGGAAGTGATAGAGCCTCAAACAAGTTCCCCATACAGCCACCAATAAGTGCCACAAAGCCACTCATTTGGGGAAGAAATATAATGATGTATTGCGTGAGTGTTACTGCCTAGATCCATCAGCCTGGACAACCAGACGACGGGTCCGGAATGACAATATGGTGTTCTGCAGCTTGCAGAAATCCTACCAGGGTAAACCACCAGAGGGGGTCCGCTACGATGATCCTCAAACCAGGACATCTCGTTGTCATTTTTATGGTGGGTTGCAACTTGCAGAATCCTTCCAAGGTTGAACCCACCAGAGGGGGGCTGTCATGACTGTCCTGTGAGGATCCAATGGCCCAGATCAGCTTGGCAATGGTTGACAATAACCAGACCCTCTCTCATCCACAGAAGAGGGGAGGAGGGCGCTGGGCCAGTTTGACAGCTCACGATTGGTTGTCAATTAAGGAGATAGGGGTCGTAAACCTCCAGTATTGGTGAAAGGAATGTGCCTTTGTTTCACAAACATGTTACCGCCAAAACTCTAACATCCAAAAAGTAAATACCGGAACAATATTTCTAACATAACAATGTGGGGAATGGTCAGTGGAGAACTATGGAAAACTAA
The DNA here is from genome assembly GCF_016432855.1 of Salvelinus namaycush. NCBI lineage: Eukaryota > Metazoa > Chordata > Actinopteri > Salmoniformes > Salmonidae > Salvelinus > Salvelinus namaycush. Next base: position 4,651,188 of record NC_052316.1, read on the forward strand.
TGTAATATTGGTTTTCATTTTGCGATGTCATTAAAAACTGTATCACGGAAATACTGTAACTTATCTGTCAAGTTTTTATCCCAATATGTTGTGCATATATGATGTTAGTTTTCTAACAAGATAATTGTTTTTGATAATACTTTGCACAGTAACTAGCCACGCCCCGAGTGAGGTGAGAGAGCTTGTCACCATGACTGAACGCCCTTTTGACCAAGAGTGCATAAAGGCTTGGAAGAGAAATCAACATTTAGACCAGAAAAGCATGAAGCGGTCACTACACATCTGAAATGGTTGGAACTTTGAACCTCTACACGAGGTGAAGAAAATGAACTCACCTACCAGACCAGGATACCTCCAGTCTGCAGCTGCACGTGTAAAGTGGTTTGGAACTTTAACTATCTACCTGAGGTGGAGAGAGGAGAACTCCCCTCTCAGATAATCACTGGTACAGCTAAGTAGCTGTTCTGAGGAATGAACACCCAATGGAGACCAGACAACTAAGAAGAATGACATTGGGACCTCTTGTGGACAGTCAGAGACTTACACATGAGGAGACCCAACCAAACCCCTTTCCAAGAAGGCTCATGTTCCGACAGAGATAAACAACAAACGAAGGCATTCACACGTAAATACATTCATAATTTCTTACTCCAAACGGGCAGTGGTTTTTGTCTCTTTCTCTCTCTCTCTCTACCCCTCCCTCTTTTGGTAAACAAGCAGTCATATTTTGTCAGTCCGCAAGGGACCTTTGTCTCATGTAAAGGGTGTATATTTATTCTGTGTTATTATTTAGTTAGCTAGTAAATAAATAATTAAACCAATTTGTGTTTTACTGAATCATGAGCAAGGCTGGGGTTTTTGCAGATGCATGAGGTTACGACTGATATGATAAGAGGGTGTTCCTCAAGGTTCCGTTTTAGGACCACTACTGTTTTCACTATATATTTTACCTCTTGGGGATGTCATTCGAAAACATAATGTTAACTTTCACTGCTATGCGGATGACACACAGCTGTACATTTCAATGAAACATGGTGAAGCCCCAAAATTGCCCTCGCTAGAAGCCTGTGTTTCAGACATAAGGAAGTGGATGGCTGCAAACTTTCTACTTTTAAACTCGGACAAAACAGAGATGCTTGTTCTAGGTCCCAAGAAACAAAGAGATCTTCTGTTGAATATGACAATTAATCTTGATGGTTGTAAAGTCGTCTCAAATAAAACTGTGAAGGACCTCGGCGTTACTCTGGACCCTGATCTCTCTTTTGACGAACATATCAAGACTGTTTCAAGGACAGCTTTTTTCCATCTACGTAACATTGCAAAAATCAGAAACCTTCTGTCCAAAAATGATGCAGAAAAATGAATCCATTGTTTTGTTAATTCTAGGTTAGACTACTGCAATGCTCTACTTTCCGGCTACCCGGATAAAGCACTAAATAAACTTCAGTTAGTGCTAAATACGGCTGCTAGAATCCTGACTAGAACCAAAAAAGTTGATCATATTACTCCAGTGCTAGCCTCCCTACACTGGCTTCCTGTTAAGGCAAGGGCTGATTTCAAGGTTTTACTGCTAACCTACAAAGCATTACATGGGCTAGCTCCTACCTATCTTTCCGATTTGGTCCTGCCGTACATACCTACACGTACGCTACGGTCACAAGACGCAGGCCTCCTAATTGTCCCTAGAATTTCTAAGCAAACAGCTGGAGGCAGGGCTTTCTCCTATAGAGCTCAATTTTTATGGAATGGTCTGCCTACCCATGTGAGAGACGCAGACTCGGTCTCAACTTTTAAGTCTTTACTGAAGACTCATCTCTTCAGTGGGTCATATGATTCAGTGTAGTCTGGCCCAGGCGTGTGAAGGTGAACGGAAAGGCTCTGGAGCAACGAACCGCCCTTGCTGTCTCTGCCTGCCGGTTCCCCTCTCTCCACTGGGATTCTCTGCCTCTAACCCTATTACAGGGGCTGAGTCACTGGCTTACTGGTGCTCTTTCATGCCGTCCCTAGGAGGGGTGCGTCACTTGAGTGGGTTGAGTCACTGACGTGATCTTCCTGTCTGGGTTGGCGCCCCCCCGTTGGGTTGTGCCGTGGCGGAGATCTTTGTGGGCTATACTCGGCCTTGTCTCAGGATGGTAAGTTGGTGGTTGAAGGTATCCCTCTAGTGGTGTGGGGGCTGTGCTTTGGCAAAGTGGGTGGGGTTATATCCTTCCTGTTTGGCCCTGTCCGGAGGTATCATCGGATGGGGCCACAGTGTCTCCTGACCCCTCCTGTCTCAGCCTCCAGTATTTATGCTGCAGTAGTTCGTGTCGGGGGGCTAGGGTCAGTTTGTTATATCTGGAGTACTTCTCCTGTCTTATCCGGTGTCCTGTGTGAATTTAAGTATGCTCTCTCTAATTCTCTCTTTCTCTCTTTCTTTCTGGGAGGACCTGAGCCCTAGGACCATGCCTCAGGACTACCTGGCATGATGACTCCTTGCTGTCCCCAGTCCACCTGGCCGTGCTGCTGCTCCAGTTTCAACTGTTCTGCCTGCGGCTATGGAACCCTGACTTGTCCACCGGACGTGCTACCTGTCCCAGACCTGCTGTTTTCAACTCTCTAGAGACAGCAGAAGCGGTAGAGATACTCTTAATGATCGGCTATGAAAAGCCAACTGACATTTACTCCTGAGGTGCTGACTTGCTGCACCCTCGACAACTACTGTGATTATTATTATTTGACCATGCTGGTCATTTATGAACATTTGAACATCTTGGCCATGTTCTGTTATAATCTCCACCCGGCACAGCCAGAAGAGGACTGGCCACCCATCATAGCCTGGTTCCTCTCTAGGTTTCTTCCTAGGTTTTGGCCTTTCTAGGGAGTTTTTCCTAGCCACCGTGCTTCTACACCTGCATTGCTTGCTGTTTGGGGTTTTAGGCTGGGTTTCTGTACAGCACTTTGAGATATCAGCTGATGTAAGAATGGCTATATAAATAAATTTGATTTGATTTGATAAGAGGTAATAGTTAATAAGATGACTGTTTATCGATGAAATAGATATAGTATACCTTATCGAGTTTAATTCGGGAGATGGTAACTCTTTAAACAACCTCTTCCGTGGTGCCCCAAATTCTAATGAGTTAATTGTTACATGATTAATTTAATCGGGTAACAATTAAACATAGTTAGTTGATTAAATAATTAACAGTCATCAGATTAATGAAAGTGAAGTCACAACAGTGCTTCAACATAGTACTTAGTAAAGGGTCTGAATACTTATGTAAATGTGTGATTTCAGTTGAATTTTGTATATATATATTGTTTTTTTGCTTTGTAATTATGGGTTATTGTGTGTAGATTGAAGAGGGGGGGGGGGGAATAATTTTATCCATCTTAGAATAAGGCTGTAACATAAGACAATGTGGAAAATGTGCATTCGGAATACATTTCCCGAATGCACTGTATTACATCCCTCAGTGGATGTTTCCTTGCTCAGTGGGCTTTTCACTCTGCTGTGTGTGTGTGTGCGCGCTTATATATGCATCTGTGTGAGTGTGTGTATGTAGTAGCGGGGGTAGTTTAGGGTCCCTGGGCGCCTGACTGCTGAAGTTCCTCCAGCTGCTCTCTGCAGCCCCTAGATTTACAGGTGCCACTGACCTTTTCATCAGAGGAAGTCTACTCAGCGGGCTGGCTGTCTGCCCCACGAAACTTCTTCTGAAAGCCAGGGATCTTTTGATGGCTCCATCTTGTCAGCCGGAAGGGGAGCCATGCAGGAGGCCAGCCAACCACCAGCCTGTGTTTGATTCCCCAGACCTGGGTTGTGTTCATTATGAAACAGTGCACACAATCGCAAAACATTTAACTGGATCTTCTGAAGGCTTCATAAAGCCTTCATATAGGTTTCATAAGCACTACATAGATGCTTCACAAATCATCTACAACCATATATCATGCTCTATAAAGATTCATAATGTGGCATAACTGTGTGACATAACCATCTATTTATTTGTTCACATTTATTAATCTTTTATAGAGCATGAAATAATGTTATAGATTATTTTGGACCCATTTATGCAGTGCTTATGGAGCCTATATGAATGCTTTATAAAGCCTTTGTAAGATGCACTTCAAATAATAAAGTGGGACCACATTTGGTCATGGAAAACGAAAACGAGCTTTCTTAGTGGATAAGTTCAATTAGTCCCTCCCTTTTTAAGTCACTTTTCTTCCGTTTTGTGCCTAATGAACACGACTCTGTACTTGGTTAGGCTTTAGTGAGTAGGTTGGAATTTATTGTCATTGCCCTGGAAACAGCTCTGCAGAGTGGTCACTAGCTGGCACAGCCACAAAGTCATAAAATAGATTTTAAACCTATACTTTAACCACATTGCTAACCCTAATGTCTAACCCTACCTTTAAATTACGACCAAAAAGCACACTTTTGTTTTAAATAATTTGAACAGTGTAGACAATTTTGACATGGCAGCTGGCCGAGCTAACGGAACTCAGTCAGTTCTGCCCCCAGGCCAAGATTTCTGACAGTGAACATCAACCTGCCTTGAGCAAGGCTCTGTTCTGTTTGGATGGAAACTATCGTGGAGCGATTATTCTGAGAAGCTTTCGTGCTCGGAGTCTGGGGTTAGATGTTATACGGTGTATCTGATGTGATTGTGAAGAAATATGTCCTGTGTTGTAAGGACAGCAGCTACACAGTTAGGTTGAATTAAAATGGCAAGCGGATTTATGTAATTAAATCAAAGTATTTCCCCTCTAAAAAAATGTTGGGTCAGTGACACGGCATAGACAGTCTTCAGTCATATTTTTCCGAATACATAATTGAGCCGTATTGGCAATCTTTGTGACGTAAGTTGGTTGCAATAAAACATTCTGAAATGTGTCATTTTGTTGTGAGCATTGCTACCCCTAATATTGATTTTGTCTGAATTTTGAACAGAAGCGGTCGTCTCATATTAATGTTTTCCTGCTGTTCACGCTTTTGCATCATTTTCCTCAGAAGAAACTCATATGGGTGTTCCCAACCAAAAGTTTATCAACAAGGTATGTCCGTTTTGTAATACACAGTATGTCAATGGATTGGCACACTGGTGTGATTCAATTAACGTACATTTGACATATTTAGATATTCGTTTCCTTGCCTTGAAACAGAGGAGTGACTGCAATCACTTTAAACATAACACTGACAAATATACATTGGGTGTAAGTTCTCACAAAAAAATTCAAACACAGTTTACTTTTTAACATGTTGTATCACATGGATTAGTGTAAATAGCTTCCTCTAATAGGTAAAGCCAATTACACCTTAATGTTTGTAATAATGAACTCATGAACCCAGCTCTATTGGAAAAGCTTGAGAGATCACGATCGATACAAATGGATGTGGAAGTCATTGGGTAATGAGTTGTGTTCAGAACCAGATTCACTGCACCACAGCCTCTCCAAAGTCTTATTTATTTGCATGTCAATGGAACTCTACAAACTCCACCTCGCCTGACCATTTGGCCCAGAGTGCTTATCTAGCCAGGAGTGATATAAGACGTGGGGGGGGGGGGGGGGGTTTACAAAAAGGTGCTAAGATGAACCAAACAGGGTTCTTTGGTTTGTCCCCATAGGGGAATCCTTTTTGATGCTTTGTAGAACCCTTTGCAGATAATTCGATCTAGAACCCACTATGAAGGGTTCTTCAAAGAACCCCCTGTATATGGTTCTACCCAGAACCCTCTATGAAGGGTTCTACCAAGAACCATTTGATCAGCTAAAGGTTCTTCGTAGAACCGTCTATGAAGGGTGATACCGAGAACCATTTTATATTTGGAGGAATATTCCTAGAACCCTCCATGAACAAGTAGAACCCACCAGCTATGTTAGCCTTTAACATGTAATTATGTATTACAATACATACACTGAGAGGACAAAACATTAGTAACACCTTCCTAATATTGAGTTGTACCCCCTTTTGCCCTCAGAACAGCCTCAATTTGTCAAGGCATGGACTCTACAAGGTGTCGAAAGCGTTCCACAGGGATGCTGACCAGTGTTGACTCCAATGCTTCCCACAGTTGTATCAAGTTGGCTGGATGTCCTTTGGGTGGTGGACCATTCTTGATACACATGGGAAACCCAACAGTGTTGCCGTTCTTGACACACTCAAAGCGGTGCGCCTGGCACCTACTAGCATACAACGTTCAAAGGCACTCAAATGGCACACATACACAATCCATGTCTCAATTGTCTCAAGGCTTAAAAATCCTTCTTTAACTTGTCTCCTCGCCTCCATCTACACTGGTTGAAGTGGATTTAACAAGTGACATCAATAAGGGATCATAGCTTTCACCTGGATAAACCTGGTCAGTCTATGTCATGGAAAGAGTAGGTGTTCCTAATGTTTTGTACTCACAGTGTATATCACAAAGGCCTTTGTTCTAGGGCCTAGTTATACCCTAACACAGTGGTGTTAGGAAGCTCCTGGTTTACAGACCACATCAGGCCTTCAAATCACATTATGCTGGCTCGCAAAGTGATTCCTATTGGTATCCAGCCAGAGTTAGTATATTGAACAAGTGGAATTGTTAATCACCCACAACCTTTATTCAGAATAACTGTCAGTGTAGGGAAGATGGAATACTAAGATGACATCAATCATTTAAACTAGAATAACCATCTCAGAAACAGGTGCTATACATCCAAGTACTAACAAATTGGATTTGTTTAGAAAACTGTAGGCTATTTATCTTTGTGTAGCATAAAATGTATCAACCAATCAATGTACTGCATATGCAGATATTACAGTAAAACAAACAATTCTGAAAATCTCCCTGCAATAGAGCATGCTGGGAAATATTATATATGGTTCTATGTTGAACTCTTCTTGCTTTCCAAAGAATCCTTCTTGCCATCCAAAGAACCCCAAAAAAACATTAAAACCCTGTGTTGGAACCAGTTTTTCTAAGAGTGCAACTCTGTAAGATGGACATTTACACATTTGTATAACACAACCCGTACTAATGGCAAATAATTAATATATGTTATCTAGTCCTACCTGCACACTGTTCATAATATTGCTATTAGCCGGTATGGATGGACCCCTTCGGGGCCATTTGGGGGTCTCTGGGAGCACTGGGGCTGAATTAAGTGAATGGCACCATCGGACATATGTGAGAGTTGAAGAAGAACTGTACGTGACCTGGGACGAGAGCGAGAAGATGTCCAACCTTTCATTCAGATGGGTTCAAAGTCCACTGACCCCGGTGTCCATTAAGGAAAATGTACAGTATTTGAGGAATAGCTTAACACTATTTAAAAAAAGAGTCAAGTGGGGTCAACATGCTATTGATTATAAGTCATGTGCATTTGAGAGTAGACATCAGTTCCTGTATTACTGGACATAGTCGTATCGTTTTTGAATACTATTAGGCCATTGAAGGAAAGATTGTTCGATGAGAAGTTGATGTAAAAATTGTTTAGAACAGATATTATCTGTTTTTGTAGCAACAGATCAACCAAGCTTCCGAAAAGCCACACTTACGAGATTACCACTCTCTTAAACACACGTTTGTGCCATGGCTTGCAAACGTAGCATTTGGTTATGAAGTACATAAGTAGCCATACCTCCAGACTTTACAGAGTAAGGTTTCTGTTTGGTTGAAGCCAAGCAACATAATAATGATTGTCATCCATTGCCTGATCTGGGAAATGTTATCTTTAAAAGATAACGTGTGATTTGGTTTGTATATCCATCTTGTCTACTAAGCTACAGTATATGTATTTGTTTTAAGAAGGTCATACCAAGGATCACATAGCTGTTTGATTTAGAATAGTAAGACCCCTTGAAGTATCAAAAAAATATATAAAACAATTATTTGATTAATAATTTTTTGGGGCCTTACTGCAATTAGCCAATACAAAAGCATTGAAAAACAGATTCACTACACAGAACAACAGATAGTTGTATAAAAAAAATATCAAAATAAGGTTTGTTCTAAAGTGTCTCTCCTATATCTGAGAGATATAAGACAGATCAGGAAACATTTCTTTGTATTTAACCCCATGTATTTAACCCCATATTTTTGGGCATTAAACAGTCTCCATACTGTATATAGTGAATTCAGAAAGTATTCAGACCTCTTGACTTTTTCCACATTTTGTTACGTTACAGCCTTATTCTAAAATGTATTAAATTGTTATTTTTCCCACATCAATCTACACTCAATACCCCATCATGACAAAGCAAAAATTGGTTTTTAGAAATGTTTGCAAATAAAAAAACAGAAATATGACATTTACATAAGTATTCAGGTCCTTTACACAGTACTTTGTTGAAGCACCTTTGGCAGCGATTACAGCCTCGTGTCTTCTTGGGTATGACGCTACAAGCGTGGCACACATTTATTTGGGGAGTTTCTCCCATTCTTCTCTGCAGACCCTCTCAAGCTCTGTCAGGTTGGATGGGGAGCATCGCTGCACGGCTATTTTCAGGTGGCTCCAGAGATGTTAGATCGGGTTCAAGTCCAGGCTTTGGCTGGGACACTCAAGGACATTCAGAGACTTGTTCCGAAGCCACTCCTGCATTGTCTTGGCGGTGTGCTTAGGGTCATTGTCCTGTTGAAAGATTAACTTTGCCCCAGTCTGAGGTCCTGAGCGCTCTGGAGCAGGTTTTCATCAAGGATCTCTCTGTACTTTGTTCATTTCATCTTTCCCTCAATCCTGACTGGTCTCAACTCTATGCAAACTCTATGCGAGCTGTCATGTGCCTTTTACTGAGGAGTGGCTTCCGTCTGGCCACTCTACCATAAAGGCCTGATTGGAGGAGTGCTGCAGAGATGGTTGTCCTTCTGGAAGGTTCTACCATCTCCACGGAGGAACTCTGGAGCTCTGTCAGAGTGACCATTGGGTTCTTGGTCACCTCCCTAACCAAGACCCTTCTCCCCCAATTGCTCAGTTTGGCCGGGCAGCCAGTTCTTGGAAGAGTCTTGGTGGTTTCAAACTTCTTCCATTGAAGAATGATGGAGGCCACTGTGTTCTTGGAGACCTTCAAACCTGCAGAATTGTTTTGGTACCCTTCCCCAGATCTGTGCCTCGACACAATCCTTTCTCTGAGATCTACGGACAATTCCTTCGACCTCATGACTTGGTTTTTGCCCTGACATGCACTGTCTACTGTGGGACCTTATATAGACAGGTGTGTGCCTTACCAAATCATGTCAAATCAATTGAATTTACCACAGGTGGACTCCAATCAAGTTGTAGAAGCATCTAAATGATGATCAATGGAAACAGGATGCACCTGAGCTCAATGTCGAGTCTCAAAACATAGCATAGCAAATGCTTATGTAAATAAGGTATTGTTGTTTTTTTTTTTTTATAAATTTGCTAACATTTCTAAAAACTTGTTTTCTCTTTTTCATTATGGTGTATTGTGTGTAGATTGTGAAGGAAAAAAAATATTTGATCCATTTTAGAATAAGGCTGTAACGTAACAAAGTGTGGGAAAAAGGGAAGGGGTCTGAATACTTTCCGAATGCACTGTACTTGTGAAAATTGCACCAAAGTGATTGAAAAAAAACTGTAATAGCTGAGTCCTATTTAATGAGCAGGAGAGAGATCATGGAGGCTTGTAGGACATTCTACCACCATCTCTTAATATTTAAGTGATGAATGAAACCTGTCTGTCTGTGTCTGTTCTGACTCCACCCGTCGACGTATTAAGTCGTTCTCACACCCAGCCACTGCTACTTCTTATCGTGTCCTCAGAAACACCAATCCATTATTATGTGTAAGGGCATCAAGAGGGGGAAAGTGGTTCCCATGAACACACACATTCTGTGTTTAACAAGATGGCACTGCCTCTGAAGTGGAGCTCTGTGAAGCCCTGTCCCTTTTCCTGGTAATTCTGTCTTCCTCCCATCAACCCTCCTCCTAGCGCCTCTCTCTCTCACACCAGACCTGGGTTCAAAAACGATTTGAAATCTTTCAAATGTACTGAGGGTTTGTTTGAGCCTGCCTGGAGTGCCAGATGGGCGGGTTACAGATTTGGGACTATTCTATTAGGCCATTAATCCAGGCAAGTGCAATCAAGCACACATTAAGTGTTTGAAATGATTTAGAACAGTATTTGAGCCCAGGTTTGCCTCTCTCTCTCCCACACACAACATGGGGATAGTAGCATGGGATCCTCAGGATGGGACGTAACGCTTTCAGCAATTCCCCGCCTCGACAAAACCCCTCTGAAGCCAGCCTGCGTGTTTTATCGCTGGCCGGCGAGTATGAGAACAAACTGACCTGCTCGGCACGGCGCTTTGATCTTTGTTTCCTGTCCATTATTTTATGTCTGTTTCCTCACAAACTACTTTTTCTTTCTCTTTCACTTGATTACTATTCACTTCCTCGCACATTTAGTCTGACCCAGACAACACGTTGTTATTGAGTCGTTTCTCTGGCAGGAAGCTATAAAATAGCTTTTTAGTCACTGTAATTATTCCATCCAAATATTAAGTCAACCTGTGTAGTAGATGTAAGTCTATCATGAGTCGAGCTACATAGTATGAGAAAATGGCATAAACCCTTTATAAACCCTTCATGAAGGTAACCTTATTATTGTAAAGTCTTGCCAAGAAACGTAATGCCAAAGGCCACTCAAAGCAGAGCAAAGGCAAATAAATAGATACATTTTAAAGTCACATCCGTCAATTAATGAATTATACCCATTGATTTTGTATTGGACCCTTAACGGAATTGGTTATTTTATTGTTGTCAAATGAGATAAGGAAATTATCTATAGCTTTAAAACATGTTTTAAAAGTAATGATAATACATTTCACATAATATAATATTGAATTAAAGACATGTATATAATTTACATAAGAAGTACAGTATTTTGCAAGAGCTAATCTCTGCTAGTTGTGACTCCTGTGTACACTCGTAGAAAAAAGGGTTCCAAAAAGGGTTCTGCGAGGAGGGATATTGTTTTAAGAACCATTTTTTGGAAGAAAGGGTTTTTTGAGGATTTTTTGGAAGGTAAGAAAGGTTCTACATAGAACCATATATAATATTTCCCAGCAGGTATAACTAGGCCCTCATGATAAACTGAATGTAATGTATTGTCATAAATAATACAATGTTAAAGGGGAATAAGGCTGGGTAGAAAAGGATTCTAGATTCATAAAGGATTCTAGGTAGAACCACGTACAGGGGATTCTTTGAAGAACCCTGCAAAGGGTTCTACCCATCTCCAAAAACATTTCCCCATTGGGGACAAACCAAAGAACCCTGTATGGTTCTACATAGCTTTTTTTTCTGAAAGTGTAGTAAAATGTGATTTATTAGCAGTTTCCTAATCTTTAGTCTAGACTCACGTGTTAACCCCTAAGCAACATACTGTATATCTTTCTGACTCTAGACTCTTCCCTTCTGTTTATTGTGTATTTTTGTTAGAAACACACCCGGTGAATTATTTTAAAGATCTTTTCTGTGTTTATCTGGTTTTTATATGGCTAAAAATGAATGAATGATCAAGAAAACAAAATATTTACAACTGCTTTACATTCTGCTTTATTATTTATTGGAAACATTTTTTTTTTTTGTTACAATTTCATATTTCTTTCGGATTCGTTGAAACAAACACAATGATGCACCGTTATGTAATTCCAAATTGTGTGGAATTCTATGAAGAACCTGAAAGTACACATAATAACGCAAATATTTTGGGGGGTAAATACCAGGTCAACTAGCAAAAATTGGAATGTAAAATACAGTGACACCAAATATATTCCTTACGTATACATACATATACAACTTTCCAAGCTTACAAATTAAGAGTAAAACAGTTGATTCATACCACTATTTGACTTAGATCCGTGCAGAAAACAGTGAAACAAAATGACAAAATAAAAAGGTGAAATTAAATTATAAAAGAAGAAGTAAGGGGTTCTGATTCATCTAAGGGACCGGGGTCCATTCTGTGTCTGACCAGTGTGCTGACCACCATGTCTGTCCCCTTGACCCACTCGCTGTACCAGCTCAGCAGATGTGCAGAAAAAGCCCCACTCTCAGTGGAAACTGCTTAAATTGGGATGCCCTGTCTGAGCCAAAATGGTGGATGTCATTAAAGTCCCTGCTGCTGAGGGTCATTGTGTGCCCCAGTCTGTGTCCAGGTTTCATTTGATGTATGATCCTGCAGTTTAGTTCATATTTTTGCACTCGTACAGAGGACAAGTTGAGGATTGTGTGTGTGTGTGTGTGTGTGTGTGTGTGTGTGTGTGTGTGTGTGTGTGTGTGTGTGTGTGTGTGTGTGTGTGTGTGTGTGTGTGTGTGTGTGTGTGTGTGTGTGTGTGCGTATGCCTCCGTCTGCTGAAATTGACCTAGTGTCGCTCTATGGATGAGGTACGAAATTGTCAGTGTGCATAGTGTGCCTAAAGTCCTTTGCTTGCTTTTGCTTTTTATGTTGGTCTCTACTGTGAGTATCAAGCAGACATAAACAAATGTCCACCACACAGATTAAGGTTATACAGTAGCTAACGAATGAAATATCTTTGTTCAGCCAATCAACCGATCGTCTGTCAGTGTGTCTTTACCAAGCATCCGCTGGCCTGGTCTCAATATCAGAGAACACGGAGGACCGACGGAAAGATGGGATAGGGGATGCATGGTGCCCCCTCACCATGGCTAGGTTTCTAGTGCCCTTTCAAATAAATTACCCCGTTTAGGCCATTTAAGCCATTTAACCAGACACAGCTAACTTTAAGGTTCCCATCAATGGGTCCACAAGTCCACAGATGAAAGGGTTGAGGGGGGCATGTGGTTGAGAGACGGGGGGGGGGCAGACATCACGTGTTTGAAAAGCAGCAGTTAGGAGTTTGATGACAGAATGGGTCTTTGGGAATTTAAGAGTATGGCTTGGAGTGGGCTTTTCCCCCTGGATGACAGGTCCAGGAAGGAAGGCTTTTTCAAAGGAACCCGTTGCCTTTATTTATAATACATAGTTTCTTCGGTGCGATTTTCAAAGGGAGGAGGCTTTGGCCTTTTTCGACTCCATAGCGTGTGTTTGGTCTTTTTTTTCAGTCTCCGACAATGTATTGGTTTCAGGAGCAATACTCGTCTCAGCCCACGTTTTAAGGACGGGTGTTTACTACAGACAGCTGAAGTGTTATTGTTGGACCCGGAGAGAGTGATGGAGTTTATGTGATTGTTTCTCGTCTTCCAACTTTTTTCCAATATGGTCCACCTAGAGAAGAATAGCAACAAGAAAAACAAAGGCACGCAGTCCTTGAAACAATTGTACGATGAAAGGTGGTCTCTGGTGCGGCAAACACATTAGTCTTTCTGTAGAAAATAGCCTTTGTTTTTTTCCTATTGAAATTCCATGTGCACTCGTTAACTTGGATTAGAACAACTGAAAGACAGTAATGGCTGTATTGTTGTATTGTATGAGATTACAGATCATTTTGATGACAGATATACAAATCTGTATAGTTCATCCTTTGATGAAACACAAAGGGGACAGAAAGTTACACACACACACATACAGTGGGGCAAAACATCACTGCTCTAGAGGAGATCTGCATGGAGGAATGGGCCAAAATACCAGCAACAGTGTGTGAAAACCTTGTGAAGACTTACAGAAAACGTTTGACCTCTGTCATTGCCAACAAAGGGTATATAACAAAGTATTGACATAAACTTTTGTTATTGACCAAATACTTATTTTCCACCATAATTTGCAAATAAATTCATTAAAAATCCTACAATGTGATTTTCTGGAATTTTTTTCTCATTTTGTCTGTCAAGTTGAAGTGTACCTGTGATGAAAATTACAGGCCTCTCTCATCTTTTTAAGTGGGAGAACTTGCACAATTGGTGGCTGACTAAATACTTTTTTGCCCCACTGTACACGTGCGTGCGCAGGCACACACACACACATCTTCTCCCTTTGACGTCAGTCCCAGGCCTGGTCACCGGTGGCACCATTAACTATCATTAATCCAAGACAGAGGGTGACGAATTAGCCGTTCATCAGAGACCTCTAAATCATCTGGAAGCCGTATCATCAGAGGACAAACAGTAGTGTCAGTTGACACTGTCAACCTATCAACCTCCCCCCTCAAGGGTGTGGGACCACCCCGACACACCCCCTACACCCAATCACAGCCTTCCGTCGGGACAGGGGAATCAAAGAAGTTGTAGGGTGAAGTTGCCTGTAGATGCTGATCTTGGGTCCGTATTTCCACACTAATGGTTAAGGTTAGCATTGGGGGAGGGGAAGCTGATCCTAGATCTGCGCCTAGGGGAAACTTAACCCAGAGGTTCCAGAGCATCAAAGGAAGGCCCTTTCACATGTTAATTAACCTACCTGTGACTGAGCTCAACCTGTGTCACCGGTGTCATGCTCCATGCAAATACTCAGGTAACTGGTTCCTCGCGGGGTTACTACGCAATAAGCTTCCTCTCTCCCGGGTGTGGGTACATTTACTGGTGTAACCTACACTTCTATTTCCCTCAGTAATCTTTGAGTCTTTTCCGTTTCTGCTAAGGTTTGGACATGTGAGGGATGGACTGTACTGTATACAGTAGTATAGGTCATTGTCCTGTTGATGCATTTGCTGAGAAATAGGAAGGTTAGTTATTTGGGGCCTATGTTCCTATTTCTTATTCATCAGTGACAATGAGCTGACTTTGTCTGTGAAAATGTATTTTACAGTCCTGTTTCAGTTGGTATGTACTAGAAAAGTATGGATTTACAATGGATACCTGTTCTTGTACCATTTCAGAATACACCGTATATGTCTTAACAAAAAATGATGGGAATCTGGTTTTAAAATGTCTAAAAATGAAACAAATAATAATGGAACCATAATTGTATAATAAACCAGAAATTATAGCATTATATTAATCATGAAATCATAGTAATATACAGGATATGTGTCATTTAAGATGAGGGAGAACGCTCATTTTCTTATGGGCATGGTCTTATTTCTATTACAGCATATTGGATGACTGTCATTCATATTCCATTCACCCAGCCCAATATAACATTGATAGGTTTAGGCTACTTCATTATTCTCTAATTTTCCCTATTCCCATCATGAGGTTGCTACAACCTAGCCTATGAACGTACTGTAGGTGCACAGGTCGAGGGAAAATGGAGTAATCAAGGTGACAGACATCGACACATTCAATACTGCCTTGCACAATCTTGCCTGCATCTATCTGATCTAGGGTGTAATCATTAGTCCAACAGTTGCAAACAAAAGTTTCTATTTCAGGTATGTTTATCCCCGTTTCATTCCATTTGCTTCCATTGAAGAAACATTTTTTCAACAGAATCGGCAGAATGAATACACCCCTGATCCCACGCAAACACAGTTCACTTTCATAGCAGCCACATACAAACAGCATGATCATTGGATAATTCCTTCTCGCATCTACGCGCTCTCCTCCTTTCACCCTTTCCCTTCGTTTGTGGACTTCAGTACACAATACATCAGCTGTCTGTGACCAGGTGAAAAAAAACTTTCCAAGCCAAAAGTTCATATGGGGCGGAAGGTAGCCTAGTGTTTAGAGCATTGCACTAGTAACCGAAAGGTTGCAAGATCAAATCCCTGAGCTGACAAGGTAAAAATATGTCGTTCTACCCCTGAACAAGGCAGTTAACCCACTGTTCCTAGGCCGTCATTGAAAATAAGAATTTGTTCTTAACTGACTTGCCTAGTTAAATAAAGGTCAAATATATATATATATTTTTTTAAATATCATAACCGCTAACGGCTACACATAGCCTACATCGTTGTCACCATATTAGCTAACATCAAGTCAATATACAATTGAAGTCGGAAGTTTACATACACAGCCAAACACATTTAAACTCAGTTTTTCACAATTCCTGACATTTAATCATAGTAAAAATTCCCTGTCTTAGGTCAGTTAGGATCACCACTTTATTTTAAGAATGTGAATTGTCAGAATAATAGTAGAGAGAATGATTTATTTCTGCTTTTATTTCTTTCATCACATTCCCAGTGGGTCAGAAGTTTAATTAGTATTTGGTAGCATTGCCTTTAAATTGTTTAACTAGGGTCAAACATTTCAGGTAGCCTTCCACAAGCTTCCCACAATAAGTTGGGTGAATTTTGGCCCATTCCTCCTGACAGAGCTGGTTTAACTGAGTCAGGTTTGTTGGCCTCCTTGCCTACACGCTTTTTCAGTTCTGCCCACAAATTTTCTATGGGATTGAGGTCAGGGCTTTGTGATGGCCACTCTAACACCTTGACTTTGCTGTCCTTAAGCCATTTTGCCACAACTTTGGAAGTATGCTTGGGGTCATTGTCCATTTGGAAGACCCATTTGCGACCAAGCTTTAACTTCCTGACTGATGTCTTGAGATAATGCTTCAATATATCCACATACTTTTCCCCCCTCATGATGCCATCTATTTTGTAAAGTGCACCAGTCCCTCCTGCAGCAAAGCACCCCCACAACATGATGCTGCCACCCCCGTCCTTCACGGTTGGGATGGTGTTCTTCAGCTTGTAAGCCTCCCCCTTTTTCCTCCAAACATAACGATGGTCATTATGGCCAAACAGTTCTATTTTTGTTTCATCAGACTAGAGGACATTTCTCCAAAAGGTACAATCTTTATCCCCATGTGCAGTTGCAAAACGTAGTCTGACTTTTTTATGACGGGTTTGGAGCAGTGGCTTCTTCCTTGCAGAGCGGCCTTTCAGGTTATGTCGACATAGGACTCGTTTTACTGTGGATATAGATACTTCTGTACCTGTTTCCTCCAGCATTAGCAGTTAAACCGGTGGGCCACGGTGGCAATAAATTATAAAAACAAAAGCTTACCTTGACCTGGAAGAGTTCCAGTGTTGGATAGCCATAGCCATCTTAACTAGCTAGCTGCATTCTCTAGCTAAGGAAGTGAAAGTAAAACAAAATACTAAATATAGTGCTCTCGCTTCTCCTTAATTTCAACTAAAAAAATCTGAATAAAACAAAATATTACTAACTTCTAATTAATTATTTTCAATATTTTTATTTAACAAAAGGGGTCTTTACTAGTGTTAGCGGACTAGTTATTGCCCTGTCCCTTTCTCTGCGATTGTCATTCTAACGGAAGCCAGAAAGAACAAAACCTTGTGCTCAATCATTTACATCAAAAGGTGCAGATACAAAACCAACATCAAATTTTAAAAAATTCTTGATCAAATAACATGGAAAACTAACACTTTTTGTGCTGTATTCATTTATCATCCTTACAAACCACTTAATGTAAATGTACATTACTGTATTGTGCATAGGCTGGTTATCTAGGCGTGTACCTGTAGACTTTCCATCACTATGAAGAAAAATAATGCACCATACATTAACAGAGTACATTGAGACATCAACTGGCTTGTGATGATGTGATGGGACTCAGTTGGTAGAACATGGCGCTTGCAATGCTAGGGTTATAGGTTCGATTCCCATGGGGGACCAGTACAAAAATGAATGTACTCACTACTTGCTCTGGATGTACTCACTAAGTTGCTCTGGATAAGAGCGTCTAGTAAAAAGGAATGAATAGGCCATTTTAGTTATCACATAGAAATAAGTTGCATTTGCAAAGTATTTCAAGAAACTGGAAAACATATATCTAGACAGTATTTTTATATTCCACAAGTATTATCAGATTCACTTTTTTGTACTGATAATTATCAGACTCTGGTAAACACTGAAATACATTTAGTTTAAATGTTTTCACAAAAGTAGTGCACTGGGCCTTTACTAGTCCTGTATTAGCAGACCGATATATACATAAACCTCCCCCCACACATATGCAATGCAGTGCTAGCTAGCTGTAGCTTATGATTTCAGTACTAGATTCATTCTCTGATCCTTTGATTGGGTGAACAACATGTCCGTTCATGCTGCAGTAGCTCTGATAGGTTGGAGGATGTCCTCCGGAAGTTGTCATAATTACTGTGTAAGTCTATGGAAGGTGGTGAGAACCACAAGCCTCATAGGCTTTGTATTGAAGTCAATGTACCCAGAGGAGGACGGAAACTAGCTGTCCTCCGCCTACACCATGGTGCTATCCTACAGAGTGCTGTTGAGGCTACTATAGACCTTTATTGCAAAACAATGTGTTTTAATCAATTATTTGGTGATGTGAATGTATTTAGTATAGTTTTATCTAAAAAATTATACCTTTTTTAAATGTTTCACTATTTAATTTTTATAAAATTCACTGAGGAGTATGGTCCTCCCCTTCTTCCTCTGAGGAGCCTCCACTAGTGTGTATCTAAAGTATTTAATTTGATAGCAAAATGTTGTCTCCTCTCATTGATGAATACGTGATTTCAGAAAAATTTGACAAAAGTAGTTCCTCAGTAAGGTAACTTCGGATAACTCCACTCACGCGACGCTCCCCCACCACCCTGCATAGCGTTGCTTAATTAATTAAGAAAAGGTGCCAGTTGCCATGGGGCCCTTGAGAAATCAAACGAGGCAAATTACAGCGTGTGTTATTTGTTGAAGGGGGCTGTTGTTGTTGTTGTCATTGTCATTGTTCTTGCCGAGGTTGATTAATTTATCCCGACACCAGTGTGCATGTGTAGCCTGTCAACCTGCCGATGTGTCTATTCATCACCACAGGGGTAAATCTGACGGGGGGGGGGGGGGGGGGGGGGGGCACCATGTAAACAAGATGGGGATGTCTAATAAAAGGGCGACGCTCTTATGACAAATGGCTGATTATGTCTGGGGACAGAGGCAAAGTGTATTGATTAGCCTTATTACCCAAAGCATCAGTCTTGGGAGCGGAAGGGAGAGAGGGAGGGAGGGAGGGAAGGAGGGATGGAAGGAGGGGGGTAAATTAGCTGGGCTCCACCCTCGCTGACGGACTGATTGCTCCGGGGGCCGTGAACAGAACAAATGGCCCCTTGCTTGTCTATACCCTGGCACACACACATACACACATATACACACACATACACACATTGTCGTTCCATTTGTTAAAATAATGGAGTGATATTAACACACACACACAAACACACATATACACACAAACAAACACACACACACACAAATACACATTCAATCACACAGACAAAAGCACACACTCTACCATGCACCTTAGAGACTGCTGCCCTATGTACACAGTCATTGAACACTGGTCACTTTAATATATATAGTCCAGACTCTGACATTGCTCATTCTGATATTTCTTAATTTCTTTCTTTTTTACTTTTGGATTATGTGTGTATTGTTTTGTATTTCTAGGTATTGCTGCACTGTTGGAGCTAGAAACGCAAGCATTTCGCTTGATATGAGAGCTGTCCGTTTCACCACCATAGATGGTAAGCTACTTGGTTGCTACGTTGTGTTTGGCACTTTTTTTCACCATGTGTTCCGGTACCTCAAAGCCCCTCTCTAGCGCTCACTATGTGTTCCGGAACCTTCCGATTTACAAATGAAGCACTGCCCAGCACCCAGCATCAATAACAACCTAAATAAGTGACCCAATAACTGCAACTCAGCAGTTGGGTTAACCAAACAACCTAGTATTTTTTAGAGTGTAGATCTTCAACATCTACCAAATGCTGTAATTTAATGCAAGGATTATGATTATTGTGATGAATAATCTGTGTCTTATGTGTAAGAACAATTTTAAACAGTTTGTGAATGATTGTAAGACGCATATAATACTATTTATGCACACATTCATCATTTTATTTAGCTCTTTTGACTCCACGTACTGTACCCTACAATTATAATTTATCATTATTATCATTTCTTTTGAGATCAATTAATTAAACACCTGCAATTACTTAGCTCAATATCTCTCCCCATTAATTCAGCCTCAGAAATGTTTAATGTATCCATTTATCTGCTTGGCTTGGTATTGGATGTGGTGTTGGCTACAAAGGTTGGCTCCATTCATATTTTAGTCCAGTGCGATATTGCTTAGCTGATGGCTTGCCAGTAATTCATAATGTTAAGAGTGCTTAATAGCCTATAGTGCATAGATTCTACTGATAGGAAACATAGTTTCTAGGGATTTCCATCTCATTTATAAATCAACAGCCACTGGATTGTTTTTCAATTGCTTTTTTTCCTACCTAACTTGGGGGACATAGTAGTGTCCGGCCGGGTACAGGTGACGGCCGGGTACTTTATGAACAAATATAAATGTAAGTACTTTTTTTTAAATTATAGTTTCCACAGATTCGACATTAGCAGCGTTTTCTTTTTACTCAAGACTCAATTACTTTTTCCTGAAGTGCTGACTTAAAATTAGAGGTCTGGTTAGGTCACTGTAAGCCTGCCCGTCTAAGCGCCGCAAAAATGAGGTCACCTTTTTCTGCTGTTCCGCCACAATCTCCCAGATGTCTTTGCCAGCAGCGCTAGACTCCACACACAACCTCACCTCTCTTTCTCACTGAACAGTATCTCTGTCTTTACTGTATTCACTACTCAGTACTCTGGTATGAAATACTAGTCATATTCCACCTGGTATTTAACAGAACACTACTATACCAAATTATTACTATTTCCCATGTATTTTCTAACCATACAGGTATCTGATAAAAATGATTGTTGACATATTACTGTAATTGCATAGAAACATCTTCCTTATTATATTAATACATTTTTCACAACATTTCCCATCTAACTGAAAGTAAAATCATTAAAGTTATTTTCCCCCTGTATTTTCTGATCATGGTATGATTGGACTGAGATGCCCAGGTTCGTTAAACCTATGGCCTGGGGGCCAAAGGCTTAATCGATCAATAGTCCTCTCTTCCCTCTGCCTTACTGTAAAGGTGCTTAAGTATTTATGAATTAATTGACTTCCTCCATCCAAATAAGAACCCATCATGTGAGCCGTGATGTGGAGGTCACAGGCTCTCTCTGGGTATTGTGGGTAATAAATAGGGCTTTTTTAAACTGCGGTGTAGCTAGCAACTACTGCATCATAACCTATGGTTAAAATGATAGGATAGGGCCAATCAAATTAATATCACTCCATTACCTTAACAAATGGAACCACAATGTAGGTGTGCTCGTGTGTATTATTGTCATTGTGTATTGATGTGTGTTTACTTGTGTTACATGTGTACACCTCATTTTTCATGTGTGTGCCCTTTGTGCGTGTTAGTGCTTGCGTCCATAAGGACCACTTGTTCCGATTAGAGTTGTTACTCTTGCATTGATGCTTAGGTGCACGTGTGTGTGTGTGTGTGCGTGCTCACGTGGGTGGGTGCATACATGTGGGCCTGCATGCGCGAGTACGTGCGTGTGTGCACATGCATGTGTGTTGGCCACTCAGACAGATCCATTCTGATTTGGTGAAGGTCGTCCTCATTGTCGTGAACGCGGTAATAACTGCACTGACAGATTGCATTGGAGGCTGTATACGTTTAATCTCTGCTGCGTTGCACCGGTGAAAAACCAATCACCTCAACCCACCCCTGCCCCCAGCACTCAACTCAACCTCCAGTCATTATTGGACAACCGAAATATAGAACATAGTTTTTGAATGAGACTCCTGTTGGTGCCATTGTAGAATGTTATTTAAATATTAGACATATTAGCCCAAAAGACTCTAGCTCAAGGACAAAATTAACTAATATATAAATGTGTTTTTCCGGGGAGGATTTGACATATACTCGCAGTCTGTACTTTAAGTCATCTAAATCATGTGATGTCATCTGTTTGATTTCATACGCAGCCCCCGTGTTGAGGGCTCTCTCGACACTTGGGTGGTATTGAGGAGGCAGGCCAGTAGAAGGGGGAAACATGTTGAACAAGCTTCTTTTTTGCCATGGTCTAGCAACTCTGGGAGTAGGATGGGCAACCAACCACCCAGTGAAAACATTGTGGTCCGCAGCCACTTATGACAGAGGGAGAAACTAAAGAGGTTATGGGGATCCTTTCTCAGAGTGGGGGGTTGTCTTTCTGCTAAAAACACTCCCTCTAAAAAGTCACCATATAGCCTCTTTAAAGGCTTTATCCGTTTTCCCCTCCCCACTCAGATCACTCCCAGACAGTCCTGGCAAAAGTATTGCTTGAGAAATCGTTTTTTGCTCATTTGAATGGAAATGTATTACAGTAAGGTACTTAACTGTTACCCAGAAATGATTTGATATTAATATAAAAATGTCTGCATTGGGCCTTTAAAATAAGTTTATTAAAAATAATAGTTTGGATGTGTCATTCCTGAAACAGGATCCTGAAACAGAATTCGTATTTAGTTCAGGAATCCAGTCAAACAGAAGGAATTGCCTTTTCCTCAAAGGTAATTGCGTTTTTCCCTTTTGGGGGTTTTGTCTCTTTTTTTATTATTAGGAGAGGTCGTTTTTCTCTTTCGGGACTAGCCACAAGACCCGCCAGGGTCCAGCTGTGATATTAACTTCTGGCGATTTAGGTGAGACCACACATGTAGCCCTCTTACCCCGACGCAGCATCCAGACGAGAAAAATGACGATGATTTTTAGGAAAAATCACTCTCTGAAATGTTGCTTACAGATTCATAGGGCGTTTTCTTCCTATGATTAAATCAAAGAAATATTGTTCATGTACAATCAAGGATCAACTCCTGATGTTTTTCGTTCCTAGTTTGGCTTTTGTCTCCGAATTCAGCATGAATAAAGCATTGATGTCTCATTATCACTTTTCAGTTGGCCTGCCGTCCTCTTTCAACTTGTTTTGTTGTTTGTGCGTGGTGTGTGTTTGTGTGTGTACATAGTTTTTCTGCATACGTGGCTTACATGTATGCCAACACATGTATACACACACGCACCACACCCCTGCCATAGCTTCTTTCTTAAGTAGTGATATGTGTGTGTGTGTGTGTGTGTGTGTGTGTGTGCGTGCGTGCGTGCGTGCGTGCGTGCGTGCGTGCGTGCGTGCGTGCGTGCGTGCGTGCGTGCGTGCGTGCGTGTTGTGCATGTGTGTGAGAGAATGAGGGGAGGTTTCTATGTAACTCCCTCTGGCCTATCTGCATCCTACTTGGGATGCATCCCATTTCCGTGCGACGACTCAAAAATAACCATGCCCTCTGCTATGTTGTTTCCTCCTCACGGCACACCATGACATCGATCAAGAGTGTTCCTGGGCTTCCTATCTCTCCCTGTGACAGACAACCAAGAGGAACTAGCGACAACAAAAAAAGAGGGTGAGAGAGTTAGGAAGGCAGCTGGATTGTTTTAGCCATGGAGAGTGTGACTCATGCACCTGCTTTAGCCCACTTAGCTAGCACCTGAGAAAAAGGGTAAATACTTCCCACTACTTTAACACCCGCCCTAGAAAACCTGTTTACTTTCCTTGATAGCAACAGGGAGCTGTCTAGCATGTATTGCTCTGAGAACTGACTATAAACGTCCATATCACTTCACAAGACAATTATCTCCATATACACCAAAGCAAACAAACTCTAACAACGAAATGCATCGCCAAGAACATTGGGAAGTCCTTTGTATAGCAACCATTGCAAGGTTTTGGGTCTGTGTGTATTGTTTTTTTTGTCTGTTGTTTGTCCTGTTTATCGCTTTGATGACGTTTGAAACATGGAAATCTCAACGTAATCCCTCACATGTCTGTGTGGTCAACCAAACGGTGCTTCTGGAGTTCATCACCATGGCTTGGAATTTTTCGTCTATTTCCCCGTTGGGGAGGAAACAAAAAGGGAGAAAGCCTGAGGGAGAAAGCCACGCACAGGCCCGCAGACTGCAGCCTGAGGGAGAAAGCCACACTAAGGACTGCAGACTAGAACATGTGTTCTCTTTCTCAGGCTGCAGAATTCCATGTTCAGTCCAGCCATTGGTTATTAATTGCTACTTCAACAGTTTTTTTTATTTAAAAAAAATGTTGGTAGGAATCATTCATAAACAACAGGAGTCCACCTGAAATCAGCCACAGACATATGCTGTGTAAAGGAATAATCCACATTTTCCATGCCAGTCGTTTTACAGGACCAGCAATAGAAATGTTGGAGAAAAAGGTACGTGACCTTAAAGCTTTCAAGGCTTGAGGATGAGGAGGATGATGCTCTCACATCTCATTTCATTCCATTACGAGATAGATTCAGACTTGAGTTCCGTGACCTCTTATAGAATATTGAATTAAAAGTATTGCAGAGTGCACCTAAATATAAACAGTTCCAGGACCCAAATTGACCACCAGCACCTATTTCAGTCCAAGTCAAGCACTGGACAAGTTATAATGTACTTCATGGAAAAATCTTAGCCATTAAGAAAATATATAGATATATTATTCTGTATTGGCTTTATACATTCGTTCTTCTGCCTGTGTTACTCACACGAGATAAGCTTTACTCCGCCAGCACTCTGAAACACTCGGTAATAATCTATGTAGGTGATCCACGTTGGGCCTGCCTCGCCGGGCTCTCTCCCCCAGGATGGGAGTCTTGTCTTGGGGCTGATCTAAGGCTTCTCCCACTGGCTGCCGCTGGAGGCTTGAGCTCCCTCCACTATGCTAGCTAGCTCCACAGATATTTCCTGAGGGGAAACATATCAATCCAAGCTTGGCCCAGGATGCTGAGGCAGCACAGGCAGCAAGTCGCAATCCACAGCCTCTTTCCCCCTCTCTCTCTGCCAGACTCCCAGCCACCGAGTCAGTCGGAATCCCAAAAACATACACCGACCAACCCTGGGTGGAAATCAATATGCTTAATCGCTTTTACGATATGAAAATATTGGACCGTAGGAAAAAAATCAATTTAAATCATCGGGCGCTCTTTAACATGTCGGAGACGGGGGAATGTACATTAAAATACTCAGAGTGATGTCGGTACTTTATGCATATGTACCAGTAGTGGCTGGTGTCACTTTAAATCAGTGGGCGGGCTCATAGTAATGGCCCGAATGGAATAAATGGAATGGTATCAAACACATCAGACACAAGGTTTCCATGAGTTGGATACCATTCCATTCCAGCCATTACTATGAGCCATCCTCCCCTCACCAGCCTCCACTGATATATACAGTGATTTGAATACTCTTTCTCTACACATGTTGGAAACTGAAACAGGTGCTTCCTACTGTACAAGAGGTTGACAGGGTTAAAGAGGCAGTAGCAACCGCTGTGAATTATAGGTTGAGACGTGAGAAAGAGATAGTCATCCTCTCTTGGAGGATAACGGAAGTTGAATTGAAAATGTCCCTGTAATATCACAGAACATAATTGTTGTACAGGGTTAGATGTTAAAGAGACTGTTCGGTCAAATATGTTTCCTCGGCTTGACATGCAGTCAGACTGGGAGAGACCGCAATCCATGCATTGAAACAAAACGATGTCAATTTGTAAGTCGGCTGAACTCTCTTTAAAGCCTAGGGATGGATAGATAGAACAGACTGAATACTTTCTTACCATGAGTAATAGGCTCTGCACGGTTTGCACCTTCTTTTTTTTTCACGATTGCAGCAGTGACAATCGCACATGGCATAACAGCGCTCTTGACATGGACGTGATGTTCTGTGAGTTAGAAGGGGGCTGATGTATCCCAGAGGAGAAGGGGCAGCCTTTTCTAGAAAGTTAAAGAGGGGTGAGAGGGTAGCCCTCGGTAGTACCCCCTTCCTTCTCCCTGGTCCTCCACCACGCCTGAAGCTTCGTCAACGTCTTTGCAAGCTGCGGCAGAAAAGAAGACATGATGATGTGTTTTATGTTGGGAAGGAGTGACGGGGAAGGAGAGGGGGAGAGCCCTGTGGACTGATAGTAAAACAGGGAGGACATGTTAAACATATTGATACAGTCACGTCAGGAAATCCCTTACCCCCATGCCTTCCTCTCATCCCCCCCCAGTTTTCATCCACGACAGTAGCAGCAGCTACATACCCAAGGTCTGTCTGCGCGTCTGTCTGTGTTCCCCGTACACAACTTCATTCAGGACCAAATACTGGGAAGAGTACTTGGGAAAGTGGTTGCTATTTAGGTTCTGCTGTATTGTAAATTGTTCTAAGGAATTATCAGTAGTGACAATGATATTCTCTGATACACCGTACTGAAAATTCCCCCGAGATGTTTAGGATAGCACATATGGCACGATTTTGTTGAGATGAAACACAAGTCGACAATAGAATTATACTATTTGTATTCACTCAAATCCGTTGTGACGAAACTGCTTTTCTTCTTTTGTCGATGTTGTTTGGGCTCAAGGAGAAATTTTGGTGGTAAAAAACAAAGAGAAACTTAAATCTGTAAGTGTGTTTTTTACTTTTACAGCAATACCTGCCTACCAGTTTAGATTGAATAGGGTTATTAAGCATTGCATTTAGCAATTCACAAAACCGCTCAGAAAAGGAGTTCTGGCGGCTGCCCTTTGGCATACCTGCTGGTCCTCTTCTCTTTTCTCTCTTCAGCCTTCACACCCATCACCACAGCCACCTGCAGCTGCTCCACACCACACACATAGATGGACA
This sequence comes from Salvelinus namaycush, assembly GCF_016432855.1. Classification (NCBI taxonomy): domain Eukaryota; kingdom Metazoa; phylum Chordata; class Actinopteri; order Salmoniformes; family Salmonidae; genus Salvelinus; species Salvelinus namaycush. The sequence goes on from NC_052316.1 coordinate 4,677,599, forward strand.
CAGACACATGGACACGTGGACAGACGGACTGCTCGCCAGTGAGAGTGATACCTACCTGCACTGATCTGGAGCCTGTTGGAAGTCAAGGTAAACAGGGCCATTATCACTAGGTCTATCTCAGCGCCAGTCAGGCCACTTCACTTATTTTGAGGAATGGCTCTATTTGTCTCTCCCAATCTCTCCGTTCTCCATCCAGGCAGTAATATTGGCCAGTTGTTGCAATGATAGATTTGATCCCCTCTCATCCATGATAATTGATTTAATTGCATAATAAATGGACATCTAATAGTTTACATGGATCATAAGTTAGTCGACACAGGGGATTTGTCTGTAAAAGTTTACAGGCCACAGTGTATGATAACGTGATAGAATACAACCATAGATTCTTCCATTTTCTCAGTATAGTCAATTTAAGAATCTTTTCTCTTTTTAGTTAGTTTGTCCTCATGTAGAGTATATTACAATGTCTGATGAGATACTGAAATTATACTGAAATTAAATTGATATTATATTGAACTGAAATGATACTGAAATATTAATCTGATAATCCCTGAAAACACAAAAACAGATTTGGTGTAGAGGATGAATGTGGTGTGCGTGAACTTTTGAGGTCTAGTTCAGCTCAACTTCTTGCTCCGCTTCCTGTCTTTAAAATCAGTCATATGCCTGCCAGTTTACACATACTATCATCAAATCACTAATTCCCCTTTTATTTTTAATAAATTAAACCAAATCAAGCCGTATGCCCTAAGAGAATGCACAATTCTAGATCTTCCTCCTCCGAACAGTGGAAATAGACACTGCGACAGTATGTTCTAATGAAATATATGTTGTCAGACACATATCTGTCTCTATAGGGTGGCGTACAGTGCAAAACAAGGCCTCCCGACAGGAAGAGTCGAATGTCATCTGCTTTGACGGATAGGTTCCCATTGGTGTCCCACAGGTTACAGAGGTGGGGGGTGCTGGGGTGGAGATGGAGGGGAAGGGGGTATGTACTGGGATACTCTCTCTCCCCCATCGCCCCTGGCCCTGTAGGGCTGCCTAAAGGGAGCCGAACAATAGAGCAAAGCTATAAGGCCCGGCTGGCTGGCTGGCCGACTGACTGTTTGGCAGGCTTGTGTCTCGGGGTGCATGTGGTATCTGCAGGAAGCCCAATCTCCAGCAGCAGCAAGGGTGTGGGCTCTCCCTGGCCGCACAGATCCAGTTTCCACATTCTTCCTATCGACACACCTAAATCCTTAATTGTCTGGCCACAGACAAAGTATTCTGGAGACCACACCGCTGCAGCCAGCGTTCAGCTGCGGACCCGGCGTGTTTAAATTGGTCCTGTACCCAGTCTGTAACTTGATGTTTCGTGCAGGACCGGAGTGAGAACGAGATGAGATTTTTTTTTTTGAGAAATCCTTTTCGGAATTTGCATCTGGCATGTAAGACTGAGCAAATACATTTTTACATTTTTTTGTTATTTCAATCACCACTATTCTGGAAATGAATATGGGCGGATTTTTTGAAACATTTCGATTTCAGTTTCATTTGAAATGTTACACTGTGAAATAGAAATAGAGATGTGCTTGCTTTTTCAAGAGCATTTTGACAGACTGAATGGCTTTGTAATTCTACTATTCTCATTCTGAAAGATCGCCCTGAAATGCGGAGGCAGTTATAATCATCTGCCATCCTCTCAAAGAGGTGAGTGGCTTAGTGAAATGAGCACACACACACACACACGGTATATTTTGTCTAATGGCATCATTATCGCGCCATCTATTTAAACCGAGCTCTACCATTTGAATTTACTGCGCTGGGGAGTCTATAAAAAAATCTGGTGAGAACATCATTTTCCTGGATGTCAGACGTTTCTTCCCCCCCTCCCCTCCTCCTCTGTTATTTCTGATCAATAAAGGTCTATTTTCTCCCACACACAAGGTTCCCCATTCAATACAGCTTCCACTGGGTTTAAAAACATAGAAGCATGATCCATTTATTATTGGCTGTTACTATGATTTATCTGCCCAGATACCTGCCATTGAAAAAAGGTTCTGTTTATTTCCTGTATATGGTCTTATTGACAGCCATTGGTGGATGGCCAATTCATCATCATGCGAGGGGGCTGTGCAGGGTTGAATGCATGACTCCACACAGTGTGGAGAGCCACATCTTCATCTGCCTTCCATCGCATGGTGGTGTGAACGGGATGGGAAAATGTTAAATCAATATTTAAATGGGGTAAAGATGCTAGTATTGGAGTAAAGATGCTAGTATTGTACTGGTACTGCATGTTATTTTTTATAATAATTGAACATCAACTTGGGCCAAGGTGATGTAAATAGTGCTATTGTTATTGTCCGTAGTAGCAAAGGAGATGCGGTCAAATATGTTGGCACCCTTGCACTTTACAAGGGAGTGCAATGGAGCAGAATGTTCTGTTTTCTCTTATCAAAACTGGTCCCCTGTAGGCACCTGCAACTTATCACAGGTGAGATAAATTACATATAAAACGTGAATCACTGGCCTCCGACCAAATTCATTTGAATTGTTAATAATCATTTAGTCCAGGCATTTTTTTTTACTTTGAAGTTTTGATTTATTTTACTTTATTGGTCCCGTGCAGTTGTAAATCAAACAAATGCACGTGTGACCACCAAATATTTAAACTTATTCTAGAAGAATTTGTGAATTGTGCAAGGGTGCCTATATATTTGGCCGCATCAGTACTTAGGAATCGTACTGTGTAGTTAGTAGTAGTGATTGTTGCAGTAGTAGCAATAGTGCTTCTGATATTGAGCTTTGTAATAGCTCAATATGCACATTAGTCCACATGTCTTATTGAAAACAAAGTACACTCTATGTTATTATGGCCACAGCAGATGGACTTAGCTGAACCGTGAATATTTTATAGCATGAATTATTACGCTGACTCAAAAATAGTAATCGATGAGTGTCTGCGTTTGGGGGGGGGGGGGTGCGTGTAAGTCTGCGTGCACATGTGTGTGTGTGTGTGTGTGTGTGTGTGTGTGTGTGGTAAATGAGATGAGACTCATTGAAGGCAAACAAATGTGTATTCCCAGGGGGATTCAAAGTGGCCCGTTTTGGATTTTTGGATTCGTTTACTTGTCATATCCTGCTTTTTTTTTAATGATAGGAAATGTGATAGTGCAGTTGGAACCCCTTTGACTAAACAGAAACTGACCTTCTCTATTGTGCTGTCATGCAGAAACCAAGAGAAAATAAGCAAACACCTCCCTCGTTAAGTTGTTGAATTATTCTGGTGATTTCTTTAAGCCTGTCTGCCAAACATTGCTGTTTCATTGAAATGTTTTCAATCCAGGTTTCACAATGAAATCTGAATTTTGTTATGCTGTACATGCCAGTTTATGAATGACACTTTGAAGTGCGAGTGAGTGAGTGTGTGTGTGTGTGTGTGTGTGTGTGTGTGTGTGTGTGTGTGTGTGTGTGTGTGTGTGTGTGTGTGTGTGTGTGTGTGTGTGTGTGTGTGTGTGTGTGTGTGTGTGTGTACATGTGTGTGTACATGTGTGTGAGACACCCTATGCGTGTCCCTCAGAATCCTGCCAAACTCTCCAAATGCCAACCGTAGTCTCGAGGGGAGTTCTTTGTCAGGTTGTTGGCTGCTACAGCCCCACATTTGACCATTTTAACTTGGAGGTACTTTATTAATGTGGTCTGTTACAAGCCAACTTTTATATAGCTACATTAGGCCATACATCTCCCGATCAGGGCCTGTTATAAAAATGGTTTTGAGTAGCCTCAGCACCACATTCTATAAATACGACACACGATCCCCCGTTGGTCCAACTTCACTTCAATAACTTCATACACACACTTTCCACTGTTGTTTTTTTTCTCAAATACCAATTGCATGTAAGCAGATTCCCTGGCCACTGTTACTGCTCAGGAGAATACGCAGTGCGAGAAAAAGACAGGAACATTTTGATTTTGGGGCCGAAAACATCAGACAGTTTTTTTTGTGCAAATCTTTGGGAATATTGATGAGGGGAAAAGGATTGGAGACGGAGGTTTCAACGTCTTTCCTGAACTTGCTTACGACAGGATGTTCTCCCTGGTCAGCGGAAAAGATGCGGGAGCCATTTTGTCCGGATGATGAATGGGGAAGGCTGACAGGTCACTTCTCTCACCCCCACTCCTCACCTCACTCTCCGCGCTCCCTCCCCCGAAAGACACAATTTGTTCCCTCCAGCAGGCGAGAGACAGATCTTCTCGGGGTGACAGATTTATTGGTGTCTGCATGAGGTAAAACGCCTCAAACCCCCGATAACGCCTCGAGACCACTGCCGAGAGAGATTGAACCACCATTTATATCCAGTTGGATATCCAGTAAAGAGCTTCACCGATATATTTCATCCACAGGGCCTGTATGTGGGGCAGGAATGGATTCCAACACCAAAACGTCTCTCCCCTCGAAAGCTTCAAAACCGGATAACATTTTTGCATGGGGGACATTTTTTTGCCCTTTTTATTTTGGAATAGGTCACATTTTTACAGGAGTTTAAACAGTATTTAGATTTCTTTCTCTTTTTACATTGTACTTTAACCAGCATAAGAAACAGATGTCAGAGATTTCCTTCTGTATGAGGAAGCTGAAAGCCATTTCACCGTGCCGAAGCAAAGTCCGACTTGAGGTTTTGGTGACGGCCCACATCTGAGTTCACAGGTGTCCCCGCCACAAAACCACCTCACACAGGGCACTCAATTAGGCCATACCCAGGCTTCACCGAGAGAGGAGCAGCCTATGGGTGGTCCTCAAACAAACACACACACACTTAGATCCCCCACCATCACACAAACCCTGCACACACACACACACACACACACACACACACACATGCAAACACACACAGCTAGCTGCCTTGCTCTGAAAATATACAGTACAAACCCCTCGCCACCCTCTCAGGCCAAGTCTGTCAGAACGACGAAGGGTTCCTTCCAGCCCAATTTAACTCTAGATCCCCCAAACCCCACATGCACCCACCTCCATTCCCCATGTCAGCATAAAGAACAACTACATCGTGCACAGCAAATTGACCAGTGTTGATTTTTTTGATTGAGGAGTTAAATTCACTCTGTACGAGTGAAATGAACCCATTACAGTCTAAGCCGGGGGGGGTTCTACTAAGCTGTATGGAATTGTTTTAAGAAAGTCATACCAAGGATAATTTTGCTATTTGATTTTGAGTTTTAAGACCCCTTGAAGAATCAAAAATAAATAGCAGCTATTAGCCCATACAAACGCATTGAATAACAGATTCACTACATGGAATAAAAGATAAATAAAGATAAAGTACCTGTACTATATCGGAGAGATATTTTTTTTTACATTTAACCCCTTATTTTTTGGCACTAAACAGTCTCCATATATACTTCCATTCTGTTTCTGTACGTGTTCGTGAGAGACTCGCCTTTCCATAGAGGGGTGATATTAGTGTGTAGCCCAAACTGTTTGGACAATTTTGTGAGAAGACAGATTTTCGGGATGTCTCAAACACCGCTCTAGCTCTGTCACCTTTCACCGCAGATGCAGAAGTGCGCCATGGGCGGATGCGGTGGATTGAGACACATACAATGCAAAAAGAAATGATATCTCTAGCTTCAACTGACAGAGGACACACAAGGACACATTAATGTGGCTTATTTGCCCAACATCCCTTGTTTATTAATGGCGCTGGCTGCGCCAGGTTGGATCTGAATGCATATGGATGTCCGTAAAATTTCACAAATGTCCAGTAAATTAAAATCTTCCCTGTCATGTTGTCCAGTGTTAAATTTTCCTAAAGGAATCTGAAATGGCATATTGTTTTTATGAAGATTTTAGAACATTCACATGTAAATCTGTCGCCAATTGGATGGAAATCTAGCTAAATAAGTCCCTGACTTTATTGTTCAATCCCGGTCACTTAAAAACAAATATTTATGTATATATGTATTATTTTTACTGACAAATAAAATAAATCAATCAATCCAAACTGCCAATCGATGAATGGAAAGACACATCTGTTACATAACACCAAAAAGTTTATTGAAATTCAGAGATGGTGGTGAGGTTAGGTAGCAACACATCTGCCACGCTGATCCTAAACACTGGAGCTCCCCAGGGGTGCGTGCTCAGTCCCCTCCTGTACTCCCTGTTCACCCATGACTGCATGGCCAGGCACGACTCCAACACCATCATTAAGTTTGCAGACAACACAACAGTGGTAGGCCTGATCACCGACAACGACGAGACAGCCTATAGGGAGGAGGTCAGGGACCTGGCCGGGTGGTGCCAGAATAACAACCTATCCCTCAACGTAACCAAGACTAAGGAGATGATTGTGGACTACAGGAAAAGGAGGACCGAGCACGCCCCCATTCTCATCGACGGGGCTGTAGTGGAGCAGGTTGAGAGCTTCAAGTTCCTTGGTGTCCACATCATCAACAAACTAGAATGGTCCAAACACACCAAGACAGTCGTGAAGAGGGCACGACAAAGCTTATTCCCCCTCAGGAAACTAAAAAGATTTGGCATGGGTCCTGAGATCCTCAAAAGGTTCTACAGCTGCAACATCGAGAGCATCCTGACTGGTTGCATCACTGCCTGGTACGGCAATTGCTCGGCCTCTGACCGCAAGGCACTACAGAGGGTAGTGCGTACGGCCCAGTACATCACTGGGGCTAAGCTGCTTGACATCCAGGATCTCGACAACAGGCGGTGTCAGAGGAAGGCCCTAAAAATGTCAAAGACCCCAGCCACCCCAGTCATAGACTGTTCTCTCTACTACCGCATGGAAAGCGGTACCGGAGTGCCAAGTCTAGGACAAAAAGGCTTCTCAACAGTTTTTACCCCCAAGCCATAAGACTCCTGAACAGGTTATCAAATGGCTACCAGGACTATTTGCATTGTGTGCCCCCCCCAACCCCTTTTTTACGCTGCTGCTACTCTCTGTTTATCATATATGCATAGTCACTTTAACTATACATTCATGTACATACTACCTCAATTGGGCCGACCAACCAGTGCCCCCGCACATAGGCTAACCGGGCTATCTGCATTGTGTCCCACCACCCATCACCCGCCAACCCCTCTTTTACGGTACTGCTACTCTCTGTTCATATATGCATAGTCACATGTACATACTACCTCAATCAGCCTGACTAACTGGTGTCTGTATGTAGCCTCGCTACTGTATATAGCCTGTCTTTTTACTGTTGTTTTATTTCTTTACTTACCTATTGTTCACCTAATACCTTTTTTGCACTATTGGTTAGCCTGTAAGTAAGCATTTCACTGTAAGGCGCACGTGACAAATAAACTTTGATTTGATTTGAGATTGTCAAACCAAGCCTTTGATACTGGGCAAGCCTACAACTTAGGGAGGGATGTATTTTCTGTTTGTCAAAATTGAAATAGTCTATTAATTGGGATGTTGAAAACGCAAACCATTATATTGAAGTGTCTGAAGTCGTATGCTTTGCTTATTGTCTGTGTGGTGCATTGGCACAGAAACCTGTTGGTGGAAAATTCAATGCATATATTTTATATAATTATAAATATGGCATCGAAATGTTGAAAATCTGATTTCCCCCTAGCTGATTATTGTCTACAGCTGGCTCTGTGTAATCATAGTGTAATAAATTGTAGTTTAATAAAACAGGTGGTCAGCAAACCCTCAACCTTCTGGTCCCGTAGCCCTGTGTGGCATCAACTGTGCCACAAAAGCATGCTGAAGTGACAAAGTCGATATCCACGTTTATAAACACACGGTCGCTACAGTTATTGTTACTTGTGGTCGTAAACATTATTTTTAGTTAATTCTATGAGGAGGGAAGGTGTTCAATTTATTTTACAGTACAACAGGAGGGTCATGTGAAAATATTTTTCACATTGGGGAGGGGGGTGCATTTTTTTTATGACACTTTGAGTTGGACCAGCCCCTCCCCCCAGTAAATGTTGATCTGTCCCAAGGAATTACACATCACTTTGCAAGCCAGCATAACGTGACTTGTAGGCCTGATCTGGCCTGTAAACCAGGAGTTTCCTAACACCACTGTGTTAGGGTAAAACTAGGCCAATAAGTAAGGCCTTATGATATAGTGTCATAGAGTTTAATTTCAATGATAACATTCGACTAGAAACTCGCAGGGGTGGAAGCAACAGGCCTTTAAAAGGAAATAATTCAACAACCATGTCTTTGTCACTAACAAATACAGTCATGGGTGTTAACTCTACAATTTACTCAAAAAGAAAACGTACCCTGGGAAATATGCAAATTAGACTTTACACCATACAGTGTTAAAACAACACCCCAAAAGGATTTACTGTAACACTACAGTTGTTAATTTCTTACACTGAAGAAAGTGTAACAGCGTCAGCACTAAGCAGAGTGAGTCCCGTTTACACTAAATCAAGTGTTATGTTTGACACTTTAGGCGGTGACCCGTTCCTGTAGGTTCATGCTCTACAACATTCGCAGAGTACGACCCTGCCTCACACAGGAAGCGGCGCAGGTCCTAATCCAGGCACTTGTCATCTCCCGTCTGGACTACTGCAACTCGCTGTTGGCTGGGCTCCCTGCCTGTGCCATTAAACCCCTACAACTCATCCAGAACGCCGCAGCCCGTCTGGTGTTCAACCTTCCCAAGTTCTCTCACGTCACCCCGCTCCTCCGCTCTCTCCACTGGCTTCCAGTTGAAGCTCGCATCCGCTACAAGACCATGGTGCTTGCCTACGGAGCTGTGAGGGGAACGGCACCTCCGTACCTTCAGGCTCTGATCAGGCCCTACACCCAAACAAGGGCACTGCAATCATCCACCTCTGGCCTGCTCGCCTCCCTACCTCTGAGGAAGTACAGCTCCCGCTCAGCCCAGTCAAAACTGTTCGCTGCTCTGGCACCCCAATGGTGGAACAAACTCCCCCACGACGCCAGGTCAGCGGAGTCAATCACCACCTTCCGGAAACACCTGAAACACCACCTCTTTAAGGAATAACTAGGATAGGATAAAGTAATCCTTCTAACCCCCCCCCCCCTTAAAAGAGTTAGATGCACTATTGTAAAGTGGTTGTTCCACTGGATATCATAAGGTGAATGCACCAACTTGTAAGTCGCTCTGGATAAGAGCGTCTGCTAAATGACTTAAATGTACATGTAAATGTGTTGCTTATTACTCTTCAGTAGAGCTATGCAAACACCACAAACAAGTTACTTTGAACACTTTAAGAGTAAAATGGGGAACACTGCAACAGAGTAAAATCTTTAACACTTTCAAAATAGTTATTTTAAGACCAGTTCAGTGGGACTCATGTGAACTGAAAATGTTGTACACTTTACACTTTCAGAGTTAAATCTACACCATTGATTTTGCTGGGTGTTTTTTAAATTCAAGTTGAAGTAGACGATTTCCTTTTGCCGTCGCTTAATCAAAGAAGAATCTTCTATATTGGGATAACTTCCAAAACGTTTTCTAAAGGTTGGGTTCGGTGCCATGAAGAGAAGGAAGGAATAGACTTGAGTGAGCCTTTGCACAATGCAGATTGATCTGGGCCAAAACAAACAAGAGCCATTCAACCTTCATGACATTTTAATGGCATGGTGTCTAAGGCATCACGTTTAAGAATGGCCCTTTAATGCCAATGGTAGAAGGAGCTGTCTGTTCTTGTCTGCGATGCTTTATTCAGAAGCATGATGCACAGAGTGAAGGGGATTGGCATTGGAGATCTCTCACAAAGAAGAAGTGTGTGTGTGTGTGTGTGTGTGTGTGTGTGTGTGTGTGTGTGTGTGTGTGTGTGTGTGTGTGTGTGTGTGTGTGTGTGTGTGTGTGTGTGTGTGTGTGTGTGTGTGTGTGCATGCTTGCGCGGAAGTGTGTATATGCATGAATGTGCGTGTGCTGCATGTGTGTGTGTATGCTTTACTGTAAGTGCTCAAACACTCACATGGGAGTGAGAATTCTCCCTGGTCACTAGGATTTCACCTTTCGTGACCTGTTGGTCTAATGGGTTAATGATCGGCTTGTGAGTTAGAGTGCCATTATACGTTATGCAAACTGTATTTAGCACATGGCCATAATACACACACACACACACACTGTTCAAGGGAGAGGAGTCATATCTTGCTCTGCAATAACATAATATCATTGTATATCTATGGGGTTGCACAAATGATGTGATTGAAAAACATTTTAGAGGTTCAAATTGATATGTGCTCTATGAAGCTATAATGTCATGTTTAAGATCAAATCGGTTTATTTGTCACATACAAATAATCCCAAGGGAAAAAAATAAGAAACAAGAGATTAAGAAATATCAGAACAAGCAATGTCAGAACTAACAATGTCAGGGGGGGGGGGGGACAAGGGCCATGTCCATTCATTGTTTATCATCACAAACAGGTAAGATAGCATCAACCTTACACAGTAAACAGGTTACCGTGATTTTGACAGTAACTTACTGGCAGCTCGGTGGCAAGTGAAATTCTGTATTTGAAATTACAGCACACCTACTGTAATATAAACGAGGTATCAAATCAAGTGCTGTGTAATGACAGTACAATACTGTAAAATTGACTGTATTATACTGTAAAAAAAAAAGTAAATGCTACCGCAATTGAAATGAATGAATGAATTAATTAATGGCTGAATGAATGAAATTTGTTGAGGGTGTATATTTTCACACTATTTTACTGTAATTACAAGGGATTTACAAACATTACAGCATATTCAAATTGATGTTACGTTTGATACTGGCGCTCCGAGAAATGCGTTGAAATCGCTAAGCAGTGTGCCTATGCCTGTATCACTTTGTCAGAAGCACATGATCAATGGTCAATCAGGTGTTTGGTCAAAAAAAAAAAACGGATTGGTTTGGTATAAGAGAGAAAGGCTACGCTGGGCATGTGGTATAGAGTGTGGGACGTCATCTATAATAATTTGGCTGCTCTGCGTTGATTAAAGCCTCGAGGGTGGAACCTATTTGAGACACAATTGGCTGGAAAACTTCAATGCTACAGGAAGCATTGTTCCCCCATTACTACATATTAATGAATGGTGTTTTATATCACTCGCACTTCTCAAAGCCTTAACAAAGGCGGCGACTACAGGTCAAAACAGACCGAAAGGACATGGCAAAATGCTCAACCATTTAAAGTCTGAGACTTAATGACACGCCAAATTGTCCCCTATACATTTTAAATTGATGAGGCACTATAAACGTATAGAAGTTCAATTGGTACAGCATTCTCACTCATGGGGGCAACAAATATAGCCTTTTACAAGGCACGCCTCAAAATACATTTTATGAGCCAGAAACAACAATACCATGCATCCACTAGTGCTCAAAATATGTTTTGGTGCTCCAAAGATACAGTACTGTATTCTGTGGGGTGGAATTACAGTACCATTCGAAATAGAGAAATTATATCCCCACCCAAAACATTTACGCACAATGCACCATCATTTACAGTATGCTGCAGTAAAACATTTCAAAGTATTTTACTGTTGATAATACAAAAAAATGACAGTTTTCTGTTACAGTGTACATCTACCTTATTTCCATATTTCCCTCCTTACCTGAACCACATTAAAATGGGGGGGGACCAACCATAAATGCCATTCCCTAGTATTGACCTGTCCAAACACAACTACACTGTTGTAGTTAGGCCCAGTATTTGTCCTCCATTAGTACTTGGTTAACCGGCGCAAAGCTAAGTCTCGATGACGGAAGGAAGTACGGAAGTACACACAGCCAGAGATGAGTACATGGGGCAGCTTACAGCCACGGGGTGTGTGTGTGTCTCTGCCGCTGTCTCTCTTGGAGAGGTGTGCAAACAACAGTGTTTAGCGGAAAGAACCAGTCAAACCTTGCTGAGTTTGTGTGCACACTGTCTGACAGACATCCACCCTGGGAGTTTATCTGGAGAAAACAATGGCTCTTTAAGTCCCTCTTTAGTCTGAGAGCTATTTTAGTCTCTCAGAGCCGTAAACCGCATCTTTCGACCTCCTCACCTCACCTGTCTACGTTGATAGATTGACTCGCTGCGGTGAACCTTTATTATGGCCCGCAGTTGACGCTGCTGTTAATGTAGGACCTAATTGAAAGGTATCACATTGATTTGGAGGTGTTTGCACATCAAATGAGGGCGGGCGGGGGGGGATTTTTATCTCATCAATGGTTAATAAGGACGATATCTTAATGCTTGTGCTCTGAAGATTGGTGGTTAAGAGGCTCTGAGAGTCTCTAAGCAGCCTCTTAACTGTTCTGTGTCATTAGCGTGGTGTTAGATGATACCTTTGCGAGGGCCGGTGGGGAAATAAAAAAGGTCCGCAGTGCGCTCCATTGGGTCCAGGAGTAGAGAGTAGATAGCAGTGAATGTGGTGACCTGGGTCACAGAGAGGGGACGGGATCACTCTGTTACAACTGACCGCTCACCAACACACACACACACACTCTGGCCTGGGATGTGTGTGTGTGTGTGTGTGTGTGTGTGTGTGTGTGTGTGTGTGTGTGTGTGTGTGTGTGTGTGTGTGTGTGTGTGTGTGTGTGTGTGTGTGTGTGTGTGTGTGTGTGTGTGTGTGTGTGTGTGTGTGTTTCACAAATTACCTTTCACCCACCTGGTACACAAAACAATCACCTGAGGTCAACTGGATGAAAGAAAGAATACTAAGTTATATACAGTACCTTCGGAAAGTATTCAGACCCTTTGACTTTTTCTTTTTTGTTAGGTTTACAGCCTTATTCTAAAATTGATCAAATAGTTTTTTTCTCATAAATCAACACACAATACCCCATAATGACAAAGCAAAAATAGATTATTAAATGTGTTTTTCTAATTTAAAAAAATATATATTAAAAACTTAAATATGACATTTACATAAGTATTCAGACCGTTTAATCAGTACTTTGTTGAAACACCTTTGGCAACAATTACAACCTCGAGTCTTCTTGGGTATGACGCTACAAGCTTGGCACACCTGTATTTGGGGAGTTTCTCCCATTCTTCTCTGCAGATCCTCTCAAACTCTGTCAGGTTGGACGAGGAGTGTTGCTGCACAGCTATTTTCAGGTCTCTCCAGAGATGTTCGATCGGGTTCAAGTATAGGCTCTGGCTGGGACACTCAAGGACATTTAGAGACTTGTCCCGAAGCCACTCCTGTGTTGTCTTGGCTGTGTGCTTAGGGTCGTTGACCTGTTGGTAGGTGAACCTTCACCCCAGTCTGAGGTCCTAAGCGCTTTGGAGCATGTTTTCATCAAGCATCTTTCTGTACTTTGTTCTGTTCATCTTTCCCTTGATCCTAACTGGTCTCCCAGTCCCTGACGCTGAAAAAATAAAACACAGCATGATGCTGCCAACACCATGATTCACCGTAGGGATGGTGCCAGGTTTCCTCCAGACGTGACGCTTGGCATTCGGGCCAAAGAGTTGAATCTTGTTTTCATCAGACCAGAGAATCTTGTTTCTCATGGTCTGAGAGTCTTTAGGTGCCTTTTGGCAAAATCCAAGCAGGCTGTCAAATGCCTTTTACTGAGGAGTGGCTTCCGTCTGGCCACTCTACCATAAAGGCCTGATTGGTGGAGTGCTGCAGAGATGGTTGTCCGTCTGGAAGGTTCTCCCATCTCCACAGAGCTCTAGGATGAGTCTTGGGGTTCAAAACTTCTTCCATTTAAGAATGATTTAGGTCACTGTGTTCTTGGGGACATTCAATGCTGCAGAAATGTTTTGGTACCCTTCCCCGGATCTGTGCCTCGACACAATCCTGTCAAGGAGCTATACGGACAAGTCCTTCGACCTCATCGCCTGGTTTTTGCTCTGACATGCACAGCCAACAGTGGGACCTTATATAGACAGATGTGCACCTTTCCAAATCATGTCCAATCAATTGAATTTACCACAGGTGGACTCCAATCAAGTTATAGAAACGTCTCAAGGACGATCAATGGAAACAAGATGCACCTGAGCTCAATTTCGAGTCTCATAGCAAAGGGTCTGAATACTTATGTAAATGTGATATTTCAGTATTTTTTAATTTTTTAATTAGCAAACATTTCTAAAAACCTGTTTTCGCTGAGGATTTTTATTAAATCCATTTTAGAATAAGGCTGTAACTGAACAAAATGTGGAAAAGTCAAAGGGTCTGAATACTTTCCGAAAGCACTGTAGCTGTAGAAAATCCTATTTTTGTATTAATACTTTTGAGTTCCTTAAAATAATTATTACATTCATAGAATAATATATCACCAAAATCACTGTATCTGTAATCTGCCTGTAATTTAATATAATGCATTATAACAACATCATATTTCCCGTTGATCCTCCAATCAAACATCATCTAAATATCCACGGCAATATAAAGATCACTGTCTAAATATATTTGTTGAATATGAATATCCCTCACACACACTAATACTGAGGTTCACAAACTAAGGGTCACTACCCCATTTGGGGTCGCCTGATATGAAAATGGAGTAGCGGGAGAATTGACAAAAAAGGGCCTCCCAAGTGGCACAGCGGTTTAAGGGACTGCATCGCAGTTCTAACTACAGCTCCTGGTTCAATTCCAGGCGGCGCACAATTGGCCCAGCGTCGTCCGGGTTAGGGGAGGGTTTGGCCGGCCGGGTTGTCCTTGTCCCATCGTGCTCTAGCGACTCCTGTGGCAGGCCGGGCGCAATGCACACTGACACGGTCGCCAGGTGTACGGTGTTTCCTCCGACACATTGGTGCGGCTGGCTTCCGGGTTAAGCGAGCATTGTGTCAAGGAGCAGTGTGGCTTGGCGGCGTCGTGTTTTGGAGGATAACGGCTCTCAACCTTCACCTCTCCCAAGTCCGTACGGGGGTTGCAGCAATGGGACAAGACTGTAACTACCAATTGGATATCACAAAATTGGGGGTACATTTTTTTTCTAAAAAAATGATGTAATATACAAAAAAATAAATCATTGTACTATGGTTAACCTTAAAAATAAAAATGATTCAAATCTAAAAGATCAAATTAAACCAGAGAGCGCTCTTAGATCATGGGAAAAGGCCGCACTTGACCATTGCACTTGAATCGTTCCCACAGTGAACGGCTTGGCCCGCTACGCTATGAAACCACACACTATTGCAGAGACTTTGATATTAACGGCCGCAATTGATATGGTGAAAACAATGTGTGGGGAGGCAGAGGCACAGAAGCTCACATCAATACTTTTGTCAGATAACACTGTTGAACTAATAATGTATTCTATTGCTAGCAATCAAGAGGAAACTCTGACTGAATAACTCAAAAACTCCCAAGCTTATGCTCTCCAAATGGATGTTAAGCTGTGAGGGTTGAGATCCCCATGCATTCACTTTTGTTTGCTATACATGTCGGGAGATGCTATTCACAAGGAAACATTGTTCTGTATCAAGGCATAGGGGATGTTCAGTGTGCTGCATGACTGTATTGACCAAAAAAACAGATTCCATGGGATCGAATAGTGGGCTTTTGCACAGACGGAGCTCCATTTATGGATGTCTCCCTCTGCCATGAATGTCTCCCTCTGCCATATGGACGCATTGTATGATACACTGAGAGCAACTGTGTAACAGACATATTTGGGAAACTGAACGAACTGAACACAAGCATGCAGGGGAAACACAAAAACATTATACCGATGAGTGACCGAATCAGGGAAAGAATTCTTGTTGGAGAGTCTTACAAAAGCAAACCATGCACCCTTCTCTTAGCTGTGCATATTTCTAACGGACAACAGCATCAGTAAGTGTCCCACACGAGTGATGACTTCTCACCTCCAACGCTTGGAAGAGAACTTTGGGACCTGCTTCCCAATCTGTTTAACTGTGATCCTGGCTCAGCTGACATGCCGGTAAAGTGAAATCGAAAACAGCTGATCAAGCTGTCATATGACCGAATTTGGAATTGACTGTCAGTCCCACATTAAAAGTATGTGATGGTGAGTTGAGAAGACAGTCAGAAATACTGTTAGAATGTCTTTCAATTGACTGCTATAGCCCCAATTAAAAAGTAAACATTGGCTGTTAATTCAAAAAGACATTTCACATGGTTGGGGGTCGAGATCATTTTCAGATATCAAAAGGGGTCGTGGGCCAAAAAAGTTTGGGAACCCCTGCACTAACACAATGCACCAAATATACTGTACATTCTTCACACCGCTGTTTTCGCATTCACAGTCCTTCTCTGTGGCACATGAGAAAACTATCGTTAACAAGTCATGTACTAGACTTACACCCCAGCTCAGGAGATATAGGCTGTACTGTAAACATGTTCGGGCTCAGACGGAGACTGCTAGACCCTGATAAAGCCTCTGAGCCTACCGTCTCTTCACTGTGACGCAAACCTGGGTTCAAATACTATTTGGAGTCTTTAAAGTACTTTGCGTTAGCCTGCCTGGAGTGCCAGATGGGTGGGGTTTGCAGTTTTGGGACTATTCTATTGGTCCATTAAGCCAGGCAAGCTCAATCAAGCACAGATAAAGTATTTGACATGATTTCGAATAGTATTTCAATCCAGATCTGGCTGTGTTGTTCTTGTTTTCACCGAGGAGCGAAACATACAGTAACCCCGCCTTGTTATGGTTCGAGCCCTAGCTGCCCTAGTCGCACACCTGACAGCAGCTAGCAAGTTGCTGCTATTGTTCCTTCGACCTCTTGAAAAAAATAATCATATAAGGAAGCAATGAACAATGACCGTTGCTTGACCTGCTAATGGTTCTAACAGTGTTTTTAGTTTTTTTCTCTCACTGCGTTCTAGTTTGCATGCCGTGGAGGAGTCGGCATCTCTATGAGTCGGAGGAAAACATATGGGATTTAATTAGAATAGGGCACAACATAATATATACAGAAATACGATGAGGGCATTTTGCCGGTAGGAGATGAATGTCTACTGTACATGCCGGGAATGGGGGAACTACTGTAGAAGTGCAGGGGCGCGGGAATGTAGACTACACCGGTGATAAACATGTGTGTACTGTAATTTGCATCCCAAATGGCACCCTATTCCATATATATTGCACTTCTTTTGAAAAGTAGTACACTAAATAGAGATTAGGGTGTCATTTGGGATGCCACCTAGGTGTCTGAGAGGGGATGCGTGTTGAGAAGCGAGCTACGCGGCATGAGCAGGGTTGGGTAGGTTACTTTCTAAATGTAATCCGTTAGTTACTAGTTACCTGTCCAAAATTGTAATCAGTAACATAACTTTTGGATTACCCAAACTCAGTAACATAATCAAATTACTTTCAGTTACTTTCGATTCCTTTCCCCTTAAGAGGCATTAGAAAAAATGAATATTACCAATTGAACGACATCTATTGCAGGATAAATCAATGTTAGAGTTGATATAGCTGGTCATAAATGGATGTTGCATTTAACTTTAAGGGTTGGTTATGTATGCTTCTTCTAACCCACTGCTTTCCACTACAGATAATAATATGATTAGGCTATATCTTTATTATATATTAAAAACCAAATTTTATCCTCTGATAGACTTTGGTTTTTAATACATTACAATTAATTTAATACCCCTTGATCTTCATGAATCGGACATGTAAATATAGATTTGCCATATTGTTTAACCTGAGCATAACCCCAAAACAAAATATTTATTAGCCTCCTCTGTTGTTTAGGATTTTGTTTACATTTACATTTAAGTCATTTAGCAGACGCTCTTATCCAGAGCGACTTACAAATTGGTGCATTCACCTTATGATATCCAGTGGAACAACCACTTTACAATAGTGCATCTAACTCTTTTAAGGGGGAGGGGGGGGTTAGAAGGATTACTTTATCCTATCCTAGGTATTCCTTAAATAATTTGTTGTCATGGAGGACTGA
Organism: Salvelinus namaycush; assembly: GCF_016432855.1. Lineage (NCBI taxonomy): Eukaryota > Metazoa > Chordata > Actinopteri > Salmoniformes > Salmonidae > Salvelinus > Salvelinus namaycush. The sequence continues at coordinate 4,695,442 of NC_052316.1, forward strand.
TTGGACTCATTGCTTCAATGTAAAAAAATAAATGCTGCTCTCATGGAATGGCATGCTTTGAGCACTACTGAAAAGTGCTATTTGCATGTGAAAAATGAATGCCATATGCTGCATTTGCAATAGGCCTATTGTTTACATTTTAGTTTTTGTTTGACACTTTGATATCTCGATAATTTGCTGGTGTTTAGGCTGTCCATCAAAAGTTTGAACATGTGTCCGTTAGCCCTATGGAAATAAACATTTGGAATCAGCACGAATTAGATTGAGAATAAAAGTCCCACTCGTGGTTATCTTAAAATTAAACTTGTCTTTGACAGTATAGAGCACAATACCGCGGAGGAGTTTAGAAGGAACGAACTCCATAAAACTTTTATAGGCTGGGATCTGCACAATGCACTATGTTGCAAGAGAACATTTTTGCCCACTGGTTGCAAAAACAAAGATTGATAGGCAGTTTAAACTTCTTCAATTCAACCATTATTGGGTTAAAATACACATATACATTTGTGAACAGCCATCCACAACCACAATACGTAAATCGCAAATAGCTAACGAGAGAGCAGCAGTGCGCTATGTAGATATAACTAATAAGTGATATCCGTGTCGCCCATAGGCTACACCACTGCTGTTGTCCTTACCTCCAAGCGTTTATTCAAATAGGATCATCTTCGGATGCCGACATTAATCGCACTATTGGAAAGCTTAGTTTGAACTGTAGCCTACAAAAAGCCTACTCCTGCTATTTTCTCGCGATCCACGGAATGCATGTAATCATAGTGGACTCGCTCAGGCGGAACAAATGTAAACGTGCAACTTTTTTCAACGCTGATTTGAATGTCATTGTGAAAACAGAAAGTTGTCCGCAAACATCCTTTCTGAATTTAAAAGTCATCGTAGAAGTTATCATCTCGTTTTCAAAGGTATCTGTAATCAGATTACAATATTTTGCTGGTAATGGTCCTGGATTACAGTTTATCCATGGAGGTTATTACAAACTTCACTCTGTTGATCTACGTACGGGAATGGACACTTTTTTGCTGACATGGTATCCTCGCTGGTCCCATTCCCATTCACAAGGGGGTGATAGCAGCGTTCATTTTTGAGTGTCTTTTCATTTTGTGAAAGCGAGGAAGAGTCACCTTCCCATACTAGTAGTAGCTAGCTGGCAGCCTGGCTAAATATATAGTTGGCTAGCTAGCCTTTTTGTAAAATAATCCGATTTACTGCTTATGTATTCATTCCCATATCAACTAAAAAATAGTTTTGCTGATCATGTTTTGGTCACAGAGAACAACGCACATGGCTAGCTAGTTGGCTAAAGCAGGTTCTACCATTTCATAATAGCCTGTAATCACTAGTTATTACGTTTAAACAAAATACCTTTTTTGGTGGATTATTGTTGTTTGGTTTACTTTATGAACAGTCACTGAGATTATATTTGATTATCAATGCAAAATAGGCTACTTTGATGAATAGCCTATAGATCAGATCAAGGAACCAAGCAGCTACACTGCCCCCACAGCTACGGAATAAATGATATGGTGTCTCAAAGTTCAATGCCAGAGCGTATTGCAATGAGCCACCCCCTTTTGTGACAAAAAAATGACATTGCAACACTCTGAACCTTGCGTCTGCGTAGAGCTTGTAGTAAGCTTTACTCCCCAAATACTGTGCATGAGTCACGACTGTCGTGACCGTGGCACCCATCCCTGTGCTTTCCCAGGGTCAAGTGTTTAGTCTTTTTTCCCTCTATCTCTCTATTTCTCTCTGTCATTTCCACTGTCTCTTTCTCTCTCTTCATTCACATCTTTCACTCTCTCTTTCGCTCTGCCTCTCTCTTACTTTCCTTCTCTGCCTTATTTCTCACTTTTACTTTGTTTATCATCCCTCCTCATCATTCCCAAGTACAATACAAATGTGTATTGTTGGAGGTACTCGAGGACCAGGGTTGGGAAACACTGGCCAACATGATGACATTATTATGGACAAAAGAGCAAGATTCTTTTTTGTCAAAAGGCAACCAAGCGTCGATGATCATGTCAACAGAATAAGACCCTCGATATTTATTGGAAAGGAGGATCAAGCTGATCACCTTGCACTTTGCCCACCCTGTGAAGTTTATCATAATTGATTTAATCTGTAGTGTAATAAACTGCATTATTTTCCAATGAGTCATAGTGGGAGGATCTCACACAACATGTTATCGTGTGACTGCAAGTTTACTTTGATTTGATGGTTATTGTATCAATATTTGTCCATAAAAGCGTTTCCACTGACATTTCTCGCATAATTCACTTTTCTGACACAAAAAGATCCCACATTGTCTGTCATATTTTGTTTTGTCAATATTTGGAAAGTTTACAGAAAAAAAATCTGTTTCCGTTATCTGACATGTACTCGCATAAAAACGTTGGCTGGGAACCTGGTTAGCGACATACAATGGTTAAAAAAAAATCTCAAATGTCTGAAGGACTGCTAGTCAAAGGTAGAATCAGTCAATCTAGCCTTAGCCAAAGCCAAGTTTCTTTCATGAACATTTTCTGACAATTCATGCGTGAACCATGGGTTAGGTCTGTCCTTAACTCTTAATCTCTTATGGGGCATGCTAAACCCGAGAGGTAAAACATTTAAGGACCTGATCTGAATCAGAGATAGAAGACACACCCTACCAATCATTCAACACCATACAGGAAATGTTGCTAATTGAAGGTTAAAAAAAAATGCCTCTTTGTAATAATGCGTGGACATGATTTAGGTAGTTTAGTATCTCTAATGCAGGCAATGGGACAATGGTCACTGAGCTCATTCGCAAAGATCCCATTGGCTGTAAACTTATAAGGGGCGTGCTTATGAGCGTGATATCCAAAATAGTCGATTTTTCAGAAGGGGTTGTAAGTTTGGACGGATTAGTTTAGTTATCGGTTTAGTTCAATTTAGCTGAGTACAAATATATTTCAGTCTATCTGACACTGGCATCTACCAATCCAGGTTAAGATCACCCAGTGTTAATAATTCAGATTTAGCATAGTTAGATAGCAAGCCAGACAGTTTGCTGAGAGCAATTGGGAGGGCCGAGGCAGGGCGATAAACTCAAAAAAGTTAGTTTGGCATTATTACGAAGGCTATCATTTAGGATAAGATATTCAAATAGCTTAGGGACAGATGTGATAATATACACAGGAACATCCAAGCTGTTCTTTATGAATATGGCGACGCCCCCACCTCTGCCAGCCCTGTCAGATCAATGAAAATTACAGTGCATTCGGAAAGTATTCAGACCCCTTGACTTTTTCCATATTTCGTTACATTACAGCCTTATTCTAAAATTGATTAAATAAATGTTTTCCTCATCAATCTACACACAATACCACATAATGAAAAAAAATACCTTATTTATATAAGTATTCAGACCCTTTGCTATGAGACTCGAAATTCAGCTCAGGTGCATCGTGTTTCCATTGATCATCCTTGAGATGTTTCTACAACTTGATTGGAGTCCACCTGGGGTAAATTCAATTGATTGTACATGATTTGGAAAGTCACACACCTGTCTATATACGGTCAGACAGTTGAATGTGCATGTCAGAGCAAAAACCAAGCCATGAGGTTGAAGGACTTGTCTGTAGAGCGCCGAGAAAGGAATGTGTCGAGGTACAGATCTGGGGAAGGGTACCAAAAAATGTCTGGAGCATTAAATGTCCCCAAGAACACTGTGGTCTCTATTCATTCTTAAATGGAAGTAGTTTCTTCCTAGACCTGGCTGCCTGGCCAAACTGAGAAATCAGGGAAGAAGGGCTTTGGTCAGGTAGGTGACCAAGAACCAGATGGTCACTCTGTCAGAGCTCCAGTGTTCCTCTGTGGAGATGGGAGAACCTTCCAGAAGGACAACCATCTCTGCAGCACTCCACCAATCAGACCTTTATGGTAGAGTGGTCAGACAGAAGCCACTCCTCAGTAAAAGGCACATGACAGCCCGCTTGTAGTTTGCCAAAAGGACTCAGACCATGAGAAACAATATTCTCTGGTCTGATGACACCAAGATTTAACTTTTTCGCCTGAATGCCAAGTGTCACGTCTGGAGGAAACCTGGCATCATCCCTAAGGTGAAGCATGGTGGTGGCAACATCATGCTGTGTGGATGTTTTTCACCGGCAGTTACTGGGAGTCAGGATTGAGTGAAAGATGAACAGAGCAAAGTAAAGAGAGATGCTTGATGAAAACTTGTTCCAGAGCACTCAGGACCACAGACTTAGGCGAAGATTCACCTTCCAACAGGGCAACGACCCTAAGACAACACAGGAGTGGCTTCAGGACACGTCTCTGAATGTCCTTGTGTGGCGCAATCAGAGCCCGGACTTAAACCTGATCGAACATCTCTGGAGAGACCTGCAAATAGCTGTGCAGCAACGTTCCCCATCCAACCTGACACAGCTTGAGAGGATCTGCAGAGAAGAATGGGATAAACTCCCAAAATACAGGTGTATAAAGCTTGTAGCGTCATACCCAAGAAGATTCGAGGCTGTAATCACTGCCAAAAGTGCTTCAACAAAGTACTGAGTAAAGGGTCTGAATACTTCTGTGAATGTGATATTTCAAATTTTTTGTTTGGAATAAATTTGGTAAAATTTCTAAAAAGCAGTTCTTGCTTTGTCATTATGGGGTATTGTGAGTAGATTTATAATTTTAGAATAAGGCTGTAACGTAACAAAATGTGGAAAAACCCAAGGGGTCTGAATACTTTCTGAATGCACTGTATATATTTATTCAGTGACACATCAGAGTCTGGCACAGACCTTTTAACCAAGTCTCAGTAATTATCAAAATGTCTATGTTAGTTTGAGAAGCAAGAATTACAATAACATCCATTTTCGAAAACAAACTTCTGACATTTACATGAACCAGTCCAAGGCCACAGCTGCAGGATTTCAGATCAGACGGAGTCTCTGACACAAACATGCTGTGAACAGTAGGTAACCCTCCATATGAAATAGCCATGGTTGGCTTGAAATGGTATCGATACAAGATTGCTTAGAACTGTGCCATTTGCTCTATGCCTCGAACGAGAACGTGGATTAATACAAGACTCAATGAGGGTTACCTGCTTCAGGCAAGGACTGATATCATATCACTTTCTTAGTACTTTTTCAATGTTAGCACTCAGTAACCAAGCTCCTTTCCTGTTCGGGTGCAGGCCGTCCCTTTTTAGGAACTGCAGTTGCTCCCAAAACAGATTGAAATTGTCAAAAAAAAATCACCGCTTTCTCAGAGCAGAATAGCCGGTAGACGTGATCAATTCCATGATCGTGTGTTGGGATAGTGCCAGAAAAAACAATATGCTTGCCCGTAGCCAATAGTCTGTATTTGAACACCCGTCTCAACTCAGCCCATTGCCGCAGCTTGATGTCATTTGTAACAGCATGCACAATCATCGTGTGCAACTCCGGGTTTTGGTCTCGAATGACCGTAAGCTCCCGAGTGATGTCACGCACTCTGGCACCAGGGAAGCAGAATGTCTTTGCGCCATCAACCACCACATCCCTTACAATGGAACTACCAATGATGGCTATCTTGGGAGGGGGAGCTGGTGGATTTCCAGGTGCGTGGTGTAGCGAAGAGCACCGTTGCCTAGAAGGAGGGGGTGTGCCTCAGAGATGGGGGTGCCTCGAAGGAGGTGTCGCAGGGGGGCGACGAGGGCCTCCGTTGGCTCGGTGATCCAAAGTCGCTGAGGTTCGGTGTTGAGCAGTCTGTAAGGCAGGGGGCACGGTCTGGCTGCCAGCTGAAGGCGGGCCAGACAGGTGGACATGGGTAAAGGGACTGATGTTGTCGCCCTGTTGTTTGATGTTGGTGATCACTTGCCTGGCATCAGGGTCAGAGTATGTGAGCATTGGAAAACTGAGTTGAGCGGTCGGAAATCCTGCTCATCGCTCATGGAGCACTACTTGCGCACCACTTGGTGTCCCACATCCTTTCCAACCTTTCAGTTAAAAACCATTCTGTGCTCACAGGGGAAAAACCTGCAGCTCAAAATTTGCTCTATTCATTAAAATCACAATTTAACCAACACCCATTTGTTTTTGTGACTACCTCGACCTAGCATTTGGTTTTGAAGTATTGAAACCAAACCATATGATTTGAACCATATGATATGATGAAAATTATTTTAATAAACATGAAAAGGTGACATATTAAACAGCATATAAACACTCTAAATAGGTCAGGAGCCAGACAGGGAGCTTAAGAAGGAACGGAAATGAATTATTTCGTTAGGGAGGGAGTCGGGGACATTAAGAGCTCACCATTTAAACACCATTTCGTTGTATTAAATCATTATAGTCTATAAATTGCGCATATAGGCTGTGACTTACTTAGAATTAAAAACAAATTAAACAAAAAATGCCTTATTAGGCTCAGTCTACAGTGCCTTTGAATTGATTTTTTGAAACACCAGTTTGGCCAGAATCTGTTGCTTCAGGCACATGCGATGGTGCCTGGAGAGAGTATATATCTCTCTGCGCTTGCAGAGCGACTGGAGATGCTAAACACCCTTTTGGCCACTCTTGCCAGGCCAGGCAGGGATGCATTTTTTTTTTAATATAGGTAGGCCTAAAGGTTTTTATGCAAAATAACCCACTCAAAATGGAAAGCTCCTTGAAAGTTGGAATACGCCATGCCTATTCGGCTAAAATCAATGATGGTCTATTGTATAGATAATAGAACAAAAATTAAGGAAACATTTAAGAGATCAGATTTTCAGTTTAGAAATACTTTGCTACAATGACACACTTAACAAACTACCCACCCCATTCCTTTCTTTTAGCATGTGCATGTAGTAAGTACCCCATCATGCTGTCAGGATATGTGTATTTTCAGATTCCACAATGACTCTTTAGTTCCGGATATTACATCACCACACTCCCTCTCATGCTCTTGGTCCTCATCTTTGTAAGTCACCTTGATTTTGCACCTGCATCCCTTGAGCTCATGAAGTGAGTGCTACTGGTGCGCTATTGGAGGGAAATTGGAGCGAGCAAGAAGGCCGACTCTGATCGGGTCTCAAGGACCAGAGCGGACTCCTGGGGGCGGACAGTCCACTTCCAACGGTGCAAAGCTGTTTGCAAGGCAAAGTGGATCCTGAAAGGCAGGAAAGAACCACCCAGGTGGAGGCTCCCTCTGGCCCTTTCGCCTAAGCACCTCGGCCCAGTCTCTATGGTGAAGTGGAATTGAACAAGCCACCTGCTCCAAGATGTGGGACAGATCGACTTCGCCCAACTCTCCACCACCCTGGGCGAGACAGATGTTCGGCGCCAAGATATGTTTAGCCTGGGCTCTAGCTACGGTACATTGGTGAACTCGTCAATGAGGCTCTCCTACTTCAGCTCATCAGATAGCCTGCGAACTTCCTTCTGCAGCAGCCCGATATTGTCCATCATACGGTCACACCAAAGTCTCTTTTTACAGACATACCCGTTCTGTATGTGCTCGGTCTTCCACTCTGTCCCTCTGGTTAGTTAACATTTCACAGCAGTAGCAATGGACAGTCAATGTTTGGCCATTGATATCCATTGCATAGCTGTTGGTAGCCATAATGCTAAAAACAAAGCAGGCTAGCCACAGCTAGCAGTGCCAGCTTAAAGTTTAAAACGTCCAGTAAGGCGGTGAGCTAAAAACAGGCTAAAAAAACAAACAAAAAATATTATTGCATCAGTCCATACCTGTACAGGCCGTCGGTCGATACACATAAATCAATTATAAAATAACCTATAAATATAAGGGCACAAGGCGAGACCCAAATGCAGACACAGGAGGAAGATGGTAGAGCTCCGATATTTACTATAACAAAGGGAGTAGGCAAAGGCAGGTCGGGGACAGGCGAGAGTTCATAAACCGGGTCAGAGTCCAAACAGTACCAGACGATAGGCAGTCTCGAGGTCAGGCCAGTCATGGGTCAGAAACCAGATCCGAGTCCAAAAACAGTACAAGGGGATAGGCAGGCTGGTAGTCAGAACAGGCGGAGTAGTCAGGCAGGCGGGTTCGGAGTCGGGACAGGCAAGGGTCGAAACCAGGAGGACTAGAAGCAAACAGAGACTGGGCAAAATAGGTGCAAGGAAAACCGCTGGTTGACTTGGCAAACAAGACAAACTGGCACAGAGAGACAGGAAACACAGGGATAAATACACTGGGGATAATAAGCAACACCTGGAGGGGGTGGAGACAATCACAAGGACAGGTGAACCAAATCAGGGTGTGACAATAAATGAAGATAAAATAGCTCACAGACGAGCTCTATTACTCGCTCTATTACTCGCTCTATTACTCGCTCCAAACACAACTTACTACACGTCTTCCCAGAATGCTCTGTGTGTGTGTGTGTGTGTGTGTGTGTGTGTGTGTGTGTGTGTGTGTGTGTGTGTGTGTGTGTGTGTGTGTGTGTGTGTGTGTGTGTGTGTGTGTGTGTGTGCGTGTGCGTGCGTGCGTGTGCGTGTGTGCAGGCTTTCCTGCATTTGAGCATGTGCATGCAGACGTGTGTGTTTCTGAGCGTCTGCATTTGCATGTTTGCGTGTGTGTGTTCTCCTGAATTCGAGCGTGTGCATGCAGACGTGTGTTTGTGTGTGTAAGTGTCTGCTTGCTTGAGTGTGTGTGTGACGTAAATCTTCTAGATAAGTAAAGCGCTCTTACTGTGTTAGCTCTTCTGGCGTTATCAGCAGACGTCCACTTATGACAGTCAGGACACGGAGAGAGGGGTCAGTTGTACCAGCGGCGATTTAAGCAACTTCGGGTCACAGGGGGCCTTTCTTCAGTCAATAGACCAGCCTTTGTTTGGCCACTTGTCCCACAAGGGTTTATCTCTTGACCTTCAATGTAAACGTCACGTTGTTGACAGACTTAACATCTCGCCTGGTCAGAAACAACTGATTTTACAGCCACTCTTACCACAATGAATGCAGGTGACAATAGAATGGAGAATGGACCTCCTATAGGACAAGAGTGATTTTAAATAGAATCAATGTTTATAACTGCTAATCAGATGTGTTGTGTAAAACGAGCAAGAGTTGGGTATATGTTTAGTATGTTATATCTTGGGTATATTGAAGACAATGTTTCGGATTTTTTGCCGAAGCTCCATTTTACTCCTCCAAACACAACAATTGTATTGTAAGAACAGGTTATCAATTGAGTTGCCTTGTTAAAGGATGGTTAAAGACGCACTCCAGCTATTCTTGAACTTCTCCTGTTGAAAAACAATATCCAAAGTAAAAATACAGTAATGTACACATTATATTATTTTAACCGCCGTGATTGGGGGTCCCATAGGGTGGCACACAATTGGCCCAGCGTTGTCCGGGTTAGGGTTTGGCAGGGGTAGGCCATCATTGTAACTAACATTTTATTCTTAACTAGTTAAATAAAGGTTACATTTTTAAAAAATGTAATAAAACATTACACATTTTTTTGTTAAAAAAAGTTTTGGGATCAAAACTGTGTTTTTTAGACACACGTGCAAACTTCATGGAGTAGGCCATTCAAGGAGTTGGTCTGATGGTGCCCTCTGATGTCATCGACCAACTCCATTTTCACCTTATTTAACACCTGATTTACTTCACAAAAGACACTACTCAATAGGTTGTCCACGTAAGTATTGACACAGCACAAGTGGGGGGGGTGGGTCTTTCCTATTTTCTTTTCTATTGCTCCTTTATTGTTCCTCAAGCAAGGGTGGAGGACGATGACCTCATGGATTCCCGTCAGACCAACACCTTGGATGCCCTACTCCTTGAAGTTTGCAGTCGTGTCTAAAAAAAACACTATTTTCTCAACAACACTTTTTTTTTAACCCTTTTGTGTGTAATGTATTTACACTTGGGATATCGCTTTTTAGCTGTAAAAGTCACCTGAGGACGTCTTTAACAAAAGGCACATCCTAATAGGTGGTCCAAGTAAGTCATGACATTACACAAGTGGGGGGGTGGGCTTTTCCTCTTTTGTTATCTATTGCTCTTCTATCATTCCTCAAGCAAAGGGGGAGGCCGATGGTGTAATAATATAATAATCACTACTTCCCATCAGCCCAACTCCTTGAATGCCCTACTCCTTGAAGTTTGCAGTTGTGTCTAAAAAAACACTATTTTGCTCAAAATATATATATTTTTACCATTTATTTAGTGTGTGTACTTTACTGTATTTATACAACAGGAAAAGGTCAACATTTACTGGAGGAGGACGTCTTTAAATACAAAATACGAATACACTTGAATAAACACCTACTGACCTCATCAAGAGGATCTCATGTCTTGGCCTAACAGCCAACATGTTGGGTTGACAGTTGCAAGGCTGGGGTTCAAGCCCCGGTCAGGACTACCCCCTGACTACGTTGTCCACTCACCTCCTGATACAGTATTTACAACTGAGAACGACACAATGGATGCCGATCTTGGATTGTATTTTTGGAAGCAACTGAATGTTTATATTGTCCAGCGGATGAAGAGAACGAGCGGAGTGATCTGGTTTCCTGGATATGAGGCGCTAGGAGCAGTTGATTAGTCTTTAATGATGCTGGGCAGTGTGTTGTTGGACTGAGCTCAGGACATTATAATGAGTTCCTTATCAGATCGGGAAGGTCAATGGAACCTGCTTCAGGGTTTGGTGTAAACACGTGTTGCCCCCTGCCAGATAGGAAAGTAATGTGTCCCAAGAGAAAGTTTGGGTTTTTCATCCCCTTCCTTCATTTGTATCTGGAATAATTTCGGAGCCCAGAGACAAATGTTGCATTGCCTAGCTAGCTACTTGGTCTGATGCTGGGGGTGAAGCTGTTGACAGGTACAGCAGATAAGTCTCTAACCCTCTCAAAGTCTATGCCAAAGCTCGCACCCCAGCCCCTCCCCTTTCCGAAAAGTCCATCTGTGTTTTCAGTCCTTCATGCTTAAAATCACCTCCTCGACATTAAGCAAGATGTCGAATTCATGATTTTGACAAAAGTGACACTAATCAAATTAATTGGAGGATTCTCCTCCTTTCACAGTTCAGCAAGTATCGCCGACAGACATTAACACTATCTGGTTACATCCTCCCGGGTGGCGCAGTGGTCTAGGGCACTGCATCGCAGTGCTAGCTGCGCCACCAGAGTCTCTGGGTTCGCGCCCAGGCTCTGTCGCAGCCGGCCGCAACCGGGAGGTCCGTGGGGCGACGCACAATTGGCATAGCGTCGTCCGGGTTAGGGAGGGTTTGGCCGGTAGGGATATCCTTGTCTCAGTATGTAAAAATGTAATAAAATGTATGCACTCTACTGTAAGTCGCTCTGGATAAGAGCGTCTGCTAAATGACTAAAATGTAAATGTAAATGAGGTCGTTCCACGAAGAGACTACATTTTGGGTAGTGTAACTTGGTACAACAACAACAAAAATGTACAATTCATTTCACCACATGTTTACATTCTGTCACAAAGAGCACTTTTAACTTAATAAAACCATGTTTGCCCGTCTCAACAACAAAAAAATGCTGATAGTAAGTGCCAATAAAGTGCCATTTAATTAACAGGGTTGACTGTGACAGGGTTGACTGTAACAGGGTTGAGGTTTTCATCTTAAATCAGCCATAAATCCCCTTGTGACAGAGGGAATGGAAGCTTGGTGAAAGTAACAAGGTGGGGCGATTGAATGCAAGTTCGCCCAAAAATTTAATTTTAATTGTTAGAACATTTCTAGCTTACCTATCAATGGGTAACAGGGTTGAAGAGTTATGCTCAACATGCACAGTTTTCAACCACAAAACACCAGAAAATGGCCAAAAAGAGTCAAAACCAGCTCACCTGCTTTTACACTGCGATTTGACTATTGTATGTTCAATATTTATTTTGAAGAAATGACTTCAAAAGTAGTAGTTTCACATTAAAATGAGAGTTCAGTTCATGTAACAGGGTTGACCTTAAAATGAGGGACAGACGTAAATGTATCACTAAATCACATGAAATTAATAATCATCTCCAGAAATGACTTTGTCAAAGAAAGAACATAACTAGGGCTTTACAATGATGGTGAAAAATGTGGAAAATGTTGGGGTTAAGTGGGTTAAAATATTCTTAGAAAAACATAGATTTGGCACTTTAGCCAGTCTATATTCATATAACAATATTAGATTTAATGAATGTTCCATGAGGTCTAATTTAAAGGGCACTTCATTTAATATTACAGGCTTTCGCTCACTGTACATAATCCAAAACCACACTGGAGGCTACTTTGAAACTGTAACCAATAACTCAGAAATATCTAAATGCATATCCCCATGAAACTGATTGAGATCAAGTTTGTTATGCAGATGCTGCATGGATGTTTCACTGGTAAACTTGAAGAATTATCATTCAAGATTGACAGTGAGAAATGTGAAGGGAGGTTCTTTACGAGTAAGGCAGAGACTGTGCGTAAAGTAGAGAATCCTGCACAGAAGCTTAGGGGTGGAGAAAAGGCAGCCTCTGCCTGAAAAAAAGAAATTGGTAGGCATTACAAAAACAAACTTTAGTTTTCATGTCATCCCATATAGTCTCTTGTGACAAACTGATGACCTGATACACCAGCCCACCAGGGCAAAATGGGCCAGTCCACTAAACTATTTTGGGCCGGTGTGAAATGGGACAGCAGACCATTAGCCAAATGATGATAATTCTGCACACACTGTAATTTGTATATTCAAAATACAAAACACTTTTCTATACCATTTTCTATGGCGGTTCACCATTTCGTGGCCCTCTTTCACCCTGCATTGGTATCACCCTGCAATGATAAATGAACAAAATATAAATGTATATGGAAACATTAACAATTGCAAAGCATGCTGAGTATTATTCTAATGAGCTCTGACCCGGGGAAAAAAGTATTATAATAATACCTCGTGTGCTTTGCAGATCATTTTGGTATGTTCATTTTCACATAAACATTTTACATTTTGGTCATTTAGCAAGACACTCTTATCCAAAGTAATTTACAGTAAGTGCATTCAACTAAGGTAGATTAACAACAACGTATCACAGTCGTAGCAAGTAAAACGTTTCTGTAACCGTTATTGATTTTTATTAAAAAAACATTTCAAAATTCAAGTATTTGGTAGATTATTTGATATTTTGATCTTTATTGCATTTTGTCATTGTGTTTTGTAATTATAACTTGTCATTTTTTGCCCATCCCTGCCTGTGTGTAGTTTCAATCAAACCATAGATTTTGACTAGTGGTGTACGCTGTTGAGTTATGGCCACACTTTATAAAATGGGTTGTTTGGTTGATCCAACTGCTTTGTTGCAGGTATTGGGTCACTTAGTAGAGTGGTTTTCTTTAAAAAGAGCTGTTGACGCTGGGTTATTAAGATATGACCCAGCGGGTTAAATCAGAAAACTGGACGCGTAGTTTAGTAGGTGCGACCTTTGTAAGAAGGTGTTGTGTTTCATCTTTCATTCAGAGACAACTCAAGCCACATTCATGAAAGGGCCGATATCCTATCTTGAAATACAATTTGAGTGCCCAACTCTTGCTTTGACATCAATGCATGGATTGCATTAAAGTTGAAGTTACACAGAGACTAGGCATGATAAGGAAGGGTGATTTTAGTGTAAAAGAGCCAAACTTCTGAACACAGACGTAAAACTCTAATGTGGAGAGGAATTAGTTCAAAGTTTGTCTCTCTCTCTCTCTCTCTCTCTCTCTCTCTCTCTCTCTCTCTCTCTCTCTCTCTCTCTCTCTCTCTCTCTCTCTCTCTCTCTCTCTCTCTCTCTCTCTCTCTCTCTCTCTCTCTCTCTCTCTCTCTCTCTCTCTCTCTCACACACACACGTTAATCATTCCAGCAAAGATCTGCCAGTGACCCCATATCTGTGTCACTTTATAACCGGCCCTTATCAACCACCTGACCACCCCAGGACCAATCCCAGCCCAGCAGTTTGAATACTGTTGATTAGTACTTCAGAGATAGGATGCCGCTCTAGTTTAACGCCTGTCACTACATGGATTGGGTGGGTGGGGGGGGGCAGGCTATTTGTGTGTGCGTATAAGGGGGATGTTTGAACGTGGGGAGGGAGGGAGGGAGGGAGGGAGGGAGGGAGGGAGGGAGGGAGGGAGGGAGGGAGAGTGGGAGAGTGGGAGGGAGAGAGAGTGGGAGGGAGAGAGGGAGGGAGAGAGGGAGGATGGGAGGGAGAGAGAGAGGGAGGGAGAGAGAGCGAGAGGGAGGGAGGGAGGGAGGTTCACCAGGGCGAGTTCACTTGACTTCAGAGCAAGTGGACACTAACTTAAAAAAAATATTTTTAACCCCTAAAGTCTCAGCCCTCTTCATTGCTCTGATTGTCCCAATTTATTCTCACAGAATGAAAGAGGTTAAGAGTGTCGATCGCTTTTGTTAGGAGTTAGATCAATCCAGAAAAGTGTTTTCTCTCTGGAGCTGTGGATTGGGACGCTAGCATGTCTTCTTCCAGCCCTGAGAGTGAGAGCGACCAGTGCAACTCTACAGAGGACCTGACTGGTGCAGGTGAGTAGGGACTAATGTGTTGTAACATGGCTCTGTGTACAGCGTATGGTGCAGTGTGCCATGTTTCAAGAGGCCCCTCTACACCTAATTTCTTTATTAGACTCCTGCACTCTGCACCTATTTTGATGTTTCCATGAATTCAGTGTTAACTTGCTTATTTTCTCTATTGACCTTTTGATTGTCCATTTCGATTTGCGTTGTTGAATAACAGCCATGGCATTTTCCCTCTTATGTTAGGCTTATATACAATGTACTATTCTTTTTTTTGGTACAAAAACACGATGCAAATGTTCACACAATGTAATGCTATGTTTTTATCTGCATAAAATAGTCATTTGTGTTAAAGATAAGGAATGTCAATTTCAGGAACTGAATTTAACAGATGTTGCAAATGAGGTAACTTCAACGCGTGGTCTCGATTGCAACAGGTCGGGGCATCATCATCGATAGGCTAAAAGCTTGTATATGTTTCAGGAAAATATCAGAGAAGATGATGAGCTTTTCAACACTGCTTCGTTTTCAAAGTTTAGTAGATTTTAAAAGTAAATAATTGGTGCATTCTAATCGGAACATAACAGGCAAGCATTCCCGCAATCTGACTGAAACGTGTTGCCCAACACTTTACAGTCGAAGTGTTATATGAGGCTATTGTGTTTTACAACTTTGCTCTGACATTTTGATGTGCTTGTAGACGTACAAGTGTACGGTTTAAATGTTAATTCTCCAGACGAAATAATTGCAGAGTAGCCTTATGCTCGGAAATGATCAAGACTTTAAATTATATGGTAATTTGGGGTATTATCAACCGTTTTACTGCAGCTTACTGTAAATTAATGGTATAATGTGGGAAAATGTTGTGGGCGGGGAAATAATTGCTGTATTTCGAATAGTACTGTAATTCCACCCCACATAATACAGTACCATTCTGTATCTTTGCAGTGCCAAAAACCTTTTGACCACTAGCGGGTGCATGGTATTGTTGTTTCTGGCTCATTAACATACCAATTTACCAATTTAACTCCTATATGGTTATAGTGCCCCATCAATTTGTATAGGGGACAGATTGGAGTGGCAGCAAGACTTGAACCTTAAATGGTTGAGCAGTTTGCCATGTCCTTGTGTTCTATTTTACCATGTAGATGCTGCCAGCTTGGAAGCCTTTGTTAAGGCCTCTAGAAGTGCAAGTGATATAAAACATCAAATATACATTAACATACTGTAATGTGTGAACACTTTACCTAGAAGCCAACCTGCTTGCACCAATCCTTTGTAATTACAGTAAAATACTATGAAATTCATCTATTCATTAATTCATTTCGATTACGGTTGCATTTCTTTTTAAAAGTATAATCCAGTCAATGTTATGGTATTGTACTGTGTCATTACACAGTACTTGCTTTGATACCGTATTTACATTACAGTAGGTGTACTGTAATATGAAATACGGAATGTTGCTTGCCATCAAGCTGCCTGTAAGCTTCTGTCAAATTCATAGTAAACCCCCTTTACACCGCATGAACAATATGCATGAGAAATTCTACAAATGTATGTTATTTAGAATGATAAAACACCATAATTGCAACAATTATTAGTAGTATTGCCTATTTGATAGTTTGGAAATAATTATTAAATTGTAGTTTATGTAAGAAAAGAGAATTACATTTGAATTAAAAGATTATGTCTAATGAAATCAGTGTGTGTGTGTGTGTGTGTGTGTGTGTGTGTGTGTGTGTGTGTGTGTGTGTGTGTGTGTGTGTGTGTGTGTGTGTGTGTGTGTGTTAAGGCAGTTATTTACAATTTAAAATATTACATTACATTTCATAACACTTTACCCAATACATTTAGTGTGTTCCCTTAGGCCACTACTCCACTATCACATATTTACAATACAACATCCATGTGTACATATGTGTAGAGTGCGTGTTTTATCAGGTGTATATGTGTCTGTGCCAGTGTAAGTGTCTCTTCACAGTCCCCGCTGTTCCATAAGGTGTATTTTAAATCTTATTCTACTGCTTGCATCAGTTACCTGATGTGAAAGCCGATACCATGACAGCCCTCAAGGAACTTCACTGGACTCTACGCAAACTAGAAACCATATATATATATATATATATATATATATATATATATATATATATATATATATATCCGTAGGCGGCATTTATTGTAGCTGGGGATTTAAAAAAAGCTAATTTGAGAACAAGGCTGCCTAAATTCTATCAGCATATTGATTGTAGCACTCGTGCTGGCAATACACTGGATCACTGCTACTCTAACTTCCGGGATGCATACAAGGCCCTCCCCTGCCCGGGCAAATCTGACCATGACTCCATTTTGCTCCTCCCGTCCTATAGGCAGAAAGTCAAACAGGATGTACCAGTGACAAGAACTATTCAACGCTGGTCTGACCAGATCAATTAAATTCAAGATTGTTTTGATCACGCGGACTGGGACATGTTCCGCGGAACCTCAGAGAATAATATTGATTTATATGCTGATTAGGTGAGTGAGTGACTATTAAAACCTACCCTAACCAGAAACCGTGGACAGATGGCGGCATTTGCACAAAACTGAGAGCTCGTACCACCGCATTTAACCATGGAAAGATGACTGGGAATATGGCCGAATACAGACAGTGTAGTTATTCCCTCTGCAAGGCAATCAAACAAGTGAAATGTCGGTATAGGGACAAAGTGGAGTCGCAATTCAACGGCTCAGACACGAGACGTATGTGGCAGGGTCTACAGGCATTCACGGACTACAAAAAGAAAACCAGCCACGTCACGGACACTGAGGTCTTCCTTCCGGAAAAACTAAACACCTTCTTTGCCCGCTTTCAGGATAATACGGTGCCACCGACACGGCCCGCTACCAAGGACTGCGGGCTCTCCCTCTCCTTCTCTGTGGCCGACGTGAGTAAGACATTTAAACTTGTTAACCCTCGCAAGGCTGCCGGCCCAGACAACATCCCTAGACGCGTCTAGCATGCGCAGACCAGCTGGCTGGTGTGTTTACGAACATACTCAATCTCTCCCTATCCCAGTCTACTGTCCCCACATACTTCGAGATGGCCACTTTGTTCCATTGTTCCTGTACCCTGGAAGGCAAAGGTAACAGAACTAAATGACTATCGCCCCGTAGCACTCACTTCTGTCATCATGAAGTGCTTTGAGAGACAAGTCAAGGATCATACCACCTCCACCTTACCTGCCACCCTAGACCCACTTCAATTTGCATACCGCCCCAATAGGTCCACAGACAATGCAATCGCCATCACACTGCCCTATCCCATCTGGATAAGAGGAATACCTATGTAAGAATGCTGTTCATTGACTACAGTTCAGCATTCAACACCATAGTATCCTCCAAGCTCATCATTAAGCTTGAGGCCCTGGGTCTCAACCCCGCCCTGTGCAATTGGGTCCTGGACTTCCTAACAGGCCGCCCCCAGGTGGTGAAGGTAGGAAACAACATCTCCACTTCGCTGATCTTCAACACTAGGGCCCCACAAGGGTGCGTGCTCAGCCTCCTCCTGTACTCCCTGTTCACCCATGACTGCGTGGCCATGTAGACCTCCAACCATGTAGACCTCCAAATCCTCAAGTTTGCAGACGACACAACAGTAGTAGGCTTGATCACCAACAACGACGAGACAGCCTATAGGGAGGAGGTGACGGCACTCGGAGTGTGGTGTCAGGAAAACAACCTCTCACTCAACGTCAACAAAACAAAACAAAACTTTCCACCTTCTCCACTGCTGTCCCGTCGATGTGGATAGGGGGGTGCTCCATCTGCTGTTTCCTGAAGTTCACGATCATCTCCTTTTAAGTTCCGCGGCGTACATATCACAGACAAACTGAAATGGTCCACCCACACAGACAGTGTGGTGAAGAAGCCGCAACAGCGTCTCTTCAACCTAAGGAGGCTGAAGAAATTTGGCTTGTCACCTAAAACACTCACAAACTTTTACAGATGCACAATTGAGAGCATCCTGTCGGGCTGTATCACCGGCTGGTACGGAAACTGCACCGCCCACAACCGCAGGACACTCCAGAGGGTGGAGCGGTCTGCACAATGCATCACCGGGGGCAAACTACCTGCCCTCCAGGACACCTGCAGCACCCGTTGTCCCAGGAAGGCCAAAAAGATAATCAAGGACAACAACCACCCGAGCCACTGCTGTTCACCCAGCTACCATCCAGAAGGTGAGGTCAGTACAGGTGCATAAAAGCTGGGAACGAGATACTGAAAATAAGCTTCTATCTCAAAGGCCATCAGACTGTTAAATAGTGTCACGTTCCTGACCTTATTTCCTTTATTTTGTCTTTGTTTAGTATGGTCAGGACGTGAGCTGGGTGGGCATTCTATGTTATGTGTTTCTATGTTTAGGTTCATTGTTAATTAGCCTGATATGGTTCTCAATCAGGGGCAGGTGTTTTACGTTTCCTCTGATTGAGAACCATATTAAGGTAGGGTGTTCACACCGTTTGTTTGTGGGTGATTGTTCCTGTGTCAGTGTTTGTGCCACACGGGACTGTGACGGTTAGTACGTTTGTTGTTTTGTATTTTGTCTAGTTTTCTTGTTATTAAATCATGGAAACTTACCACGCTGTACATTGGTCCTCCGATCCTTCTCGCCTCTCCTCGTCCGATGAGGAGGACGAAATAGACTGCCGTTACAGAATCACCCACCAACCAAGGACCAAGCAGCGTGGGAGAAAGCAGCGGCAGAAATCCCAGGACTCCTGGACATGGGAGGAGATTTTGAACGGAGAAGGACCCTGGGCACAGGCTGGGGAATATCGCCGTCCCAAAGCTGAGCTGGAGGAAGCGAAAGCTGAGCGGCGGCGATATGAGGAGGCAGCACGGCAGCGCGACAGGTACGAGAGGCAGCCCCCAAATTTTTTGGGGGGGGGCTAGAGAGGAGTGTGGCTAAGCCAGGTAGCAGACCTGAGCGCACTCCTCGTGCTTATCATAAGCAACGCGTTACTGGTCAGGCACCGTGTTATGCGGTTAAGCGCACGGTGTCGCCAGTGTGTGCCCATAGCCCGATGCGCTATAGGGCAGCCCCCCGAAAGTGTCATGTGAGTGTGGGCATCCAGCCGGGGCGTATTGTGCCTGCTCAGCGCGTCTGGTCTCCGGTACGCAGTTTCGGTCCAGGGTATCCTGCGCCGGCTCTGCGTGCTGTGTCTCCGGGGCGCTGGGAGGGTGCAGTGCGTCCTATGCCTACGCTCCGCTCGTACCGGGCAAATGTGGGAGTGGAGCCTAAGGGAGAGGTGCGCGTAGTAGGCACTAGATCTCCAGTGCTCATCCACAGCCCGGTTCAACCTGTGCCTGCACTCTGGAGGGTCCGGGCTGGAGTAGTATTCCAGCCTGGGGGAGTGGTGCCAAGGCTGCGCACTAGAGCTCCAGTGCTCCCCCACAGCCCGGTCCTTCAGGTGCCTCCTCTTAACATCAAGCCTCCTGTAGGTCTCTCCAGCCTGGTGGGTCCTGTGGCAGCCCCACGCACCAGGCTGTCTCTCCGTCTCCTCCCTACAGGTCTGCCCGTCTGCCCAGAGCCGCCTGCACTGCCCGTCTGCCCAGAGCCGCCTGCACTGCCCGTCTGCCCAGAGCCGTCTGCACTGCCCGTCTGCCCAGAGCCACCTGCACTGCCCGTCTGCCCAGAGCCGCCTGCACTGCCCGTCTGCCCAGAGCCGCCTGAACTGCCCGTCTGTCCTGAGCCTCCAAAGCCGCCCGTCTGTCCTGAGCCTTCAAAGCCGCCCGTCTGTCCTGAGCCGCTAGAGCCGTCCGTCAGTCAGGAGCCGCTAGAGCCATCTGCCAGACAGGAGCCGCTAGAGCCGTCCGCCAGACAGGAGCCGCTAGAGCCGCCCGCCAGACAGGAGCCGCTAGAGCCGCCCGCCAGACAGGAGCCGCTAGAGCCGCCCGCCAGACAGGAGCAGCCAGAGCCGCCCGCCAGCCATGACCTGCCAGTGCCGTCAGCCAGCCATGACCTGCCAGAGCCGTCAGCCAGTCCGGAGCTGCCCCTCAGTCCGGAGCTGCCCCTCAGTCCGGTGCTGCCCCTCAGTCCGGTGCTGCCCCTCAGTCCGGTGTTGCCCCTCAGTCCGGTGTTGCCCCTTAGTCCGGTGCTGCCCCTTAATCCAGTGGGGTTAATATGGAGGGTGGCCGTTAGGAGGAGGCCACGGAAGCGGGGATTGACTATGGTGGGGTGGGGACAACGTCCAGAGCCAGAGCCGCCACCGTGGACAGATGCCCACCCAGACCCTCCTCTATAGGTTCAGGTTTTGCGGCCGGAGTCCGCACCTTGGGGATGGGGTACTGTCACGTTCCTGACCTTATTTCCTTTATTTTGTCTTTGTTTAGTATGGTCAGGACGTGAGCTGGGTGGGCATTCTATGTTATGTGTTTCTATGTTTAGGTTCATTGTTAATTAGCCTGATATGGTTCTCAATCAGGGGCAGGTGTTTTACGTTTCCTCTGATTGAGAACCATATTAAGGTAGGCTGTTCACACCGTTTGTTTGTGGGTGATTGTTCCTGTGTCAGTGTTTGTGCCACACGGGACTGTGACGGTTAGTACGTTTGTTGTTTTGTATTTTGTCTAGTTTTCTTGTTATTAAATCATGGAAACTTACCACGCTGTACATTGGTCCTCCGATCCTTCTCGCCTCTCCTCGTCCGATGTGGAGGACGAAATAGACTGCCGTTACAAATAGCCATCACTAGCACAGAGAGGCAGCTGCCTACATACAAACTTGAAATCATTGGCCACTTTAATAAATAGATCACTAGTCACTTTAATTATGCCACTTTAATAATGTTTACATATCTTGCATTACTGATCCCATATGTATATACTGTATTTATAACATCTATTGCATCTTGCCTATGCCGCTAAGTCATCACTCGTCCATATATTTATATGTACTCTACCGTTAAAAAGTTTGTGGTCACTTAGAAATGTCCTTGTTTTTGAAAGAAAAGCACATTTTTGTCCATTAAAATAACATTAAATTGATCAGAAATACAGTGCAGACATTGTTAAGTTGTAAATGACTATTGTAGCTGGATGCCTCACAAGTCCTCAACTGGCAGCTTCATTAAATAGTACCCGCAAAACACCAGTCTCAATGTCAACAGTGAAGAGGCAACTCCGGGATGCTGGCCTTTTAGACACTGTAATGTCCTCTTGCTCAGTTGTGCACCGGGGACTCCGACTCCTCTTTCTATTCTGGTTAGAGCCAGTTTGCGCTGTTCTGTGAAGGGAGTAGTACACAGCTTTGTACGAGATCTTCAGTATCTTGGAGATTTCTCGCATGCAATAGCCTTCATTTCTCAGAACAAGAATAGACTGACGAGTTTCAGAAGAAAGCTCTTTGTTTCTAGCCATTTTGAGCCTGTAATCGAACCCACAAATGCTGATGCTCCAGATACTCAACTAGTCTAAAGAAGGCCAGTTGTATTGCTTCTTTATTCAGGACAACAGTTTTGAGCTGTGCTAACATAATTGCAAAAGGGTTTTCTAATGACCAATTAGCCTTTTAAAATGATAAACTTGGATTAGCTAACACAGTGTGCCAATGGAACACAGGAGTGATGGTTGCTGATAATGGGCCTCTGTACGCCTATGTAGATATTCCATAAAAAATCTGCCGTTTCCAGCTACAATAGTCATTAATAACAACATTAACAATGTCTACACTGTATTTCTGATCAATTATATGCTATTTTAATAGACAAAAAATACACTATTCTTTCAAAACAAGGACATTTCTAAGTGTCCACAAACTTTTGAACGGTAGTGTAGATGTTCTTATTCCACCCCTTTACTTAGATTTGTGTGTATTAGGTAGTTGTTGTGGAATTGTTAGATTACTTGTTAGATATTACTGCACTGTCGGAAATAGAAGCACAAGCATTTCGCTACACTCGCAATAACATGCTAACCATGTGTATGGGACCAATAAAATGTATTTGATTTGATTTAAAATAGAGTTCCATGTAGCCATGGATCTATGTAGTACTGTGCATCTCCCATAGTCTGTTCTTGGCTTTAGGATTGTGAAGAGACCTCTGGTGGCATGTCTTGTGGGGTATGCATGGGTGTCCGAGCTGTCTGCTAGTAGTTTAAACAGACACCGCCGTGCATTCAGCATATTAACACTTCATACAAAAACAAGCAGTGATGAAGTCCATCTCTCCTCCACTTTGAGCCATGAGATGCATATTATTAACGTTAGCTCTCCATGTATATTTAAGGGCCAGCCATGCTGCCCTGGTCTGAGCCAATTGTAATTTTCCAATGTCCCTCTTTGTGGCACCTGACCGCACGACTGAACAGTAGTCCAGGTGCAACAGAACTAGAGCCTGTAGGACCTGCCTTGTTGATAGTGAGTGTTGTTAAAAAGGCAGTGCAACGTTTTATTATGGACAGACTTCTCCCCATCTTAGCTACTGTAGCATCAACCTGTTTTGACCATGACAGTTTACAATCCAGGGTTACTCCAAGCAGTGTGTGTGTGTGTGTGTGTGTGTGTGTGTGTGTGTGTGTGTGTGTGTGTGTGTGTGTGTGTGTGTGTGTGTGTGTGTGTGTGTGTGTGTGTGTGTGTGTGTGTGTGTGTGTGTGTGTGGTGCGTGCGTGCGTGCGTGCGTGCGTGCGTGCGTGCGTGCGTGCGTGTGTGTGTGTGTGAGTGCACAGCGCGCATTAGGTCCTCTCAGATACAGTGTGTCTCGAGTTGACCTTTGATATGTAATAATTTGCTTCTAGGACCGCTGTGTGTAATTTTTCAATAAGACTGAATTATGTTGGTTTCCGCAGAGCCAACCCCTAAAATAAAAATGTTTGTGTGTGTGTTTGTGTGTGCATACATGCGTGTGAAAATACCCTAATGTCTTATTTGCCTATTTTAACACACACAAATCCTGATTTTCCTTTTGTTGTTTTAATTCAATGGTCCATGTCACTAATGTTGCCTCTCCTCGTTATGCCTACACTTTAAGCCGCAAGCCATGTTTAACTCAAATCCTTTTAGTAAGTTGAACTCAGCAGTAGCGGTGTGTGGGTAAAATCACTGGGGAAGCCAAGCCAGGGACAAAAAGCCATATTACAACCTATGTGTTGTGATAATTGTGTTGTTTGCTCTATAACCTGAGTTCATACGCCACCGTGAAATATAGGCCTAAAGCCGAGGCAATAAGAAGACACAGTGGCAAAATAAATTCAACCAAACCTTTGTTTCATCACAAAACCAGAGAGCATCATCTGTCCTGTGAAGTCCACAAAACATATTGCATGTAACAAACAGTTACATGACCTACAGCGTGGTCAAGCAAGTTAATGTTTCCAACATTTTCAGACTACTAAACAACTATTGATTAGAACCGGAGTTTCAAAGAAAACAGGCGCTGCCTCCACTATTCCACAACCATTTTAACATAACATAAAGCTCCAACGAAGGCCGTAAAGCTTATGAAAGAGCAGTAATACTATCAAGAGCAGTGTGCGGGTTCCTTCTTTTTTCTCAACGTAATCTAATCACCTATGCTTAGTCTAATACATTGACAACTAAAAGATACCAAAAACGATATAGTCCAATCAATGTAAGCTAAATATGATGTGGCTTTCCATTGGACTTATTTCTGTGTGTGTGCATGCATGCGTGCAAGTAGAAAAAACATAGTTGACTCACCCTACTTGTAGAGAAACGCCAATGCCATCCTCCTCTTTCATGTTGCCTAAACAGGTCTATGACTCTGTCAGATACGCTTTTAGTTTTTGTTGTCCTAGGCTACCTGACTAAAATCCTTGGTCACTAGCCTAACTTCCTTTCATGGGCAATGATAAACCAGCTACATCTAGCTACATGTTGAACTTCCATACTCTCAAGCCAGGGGCACAATGTATGAATTTATGGTTGGATCAGAATAGCCGTTATAATCATTGGCCAGTACGGAGAATTAAGTAAACCCACAAGTCCAAATCCCTATTTCCATCCATGGCTAATTTAGGAGAGGGATGATTTTAGCTAGCTATCTAGCCACCGGAGGACAATGACACAACGAGATGCAACAATTCAAGTTTTCTGCCAATGACGTTTGGCTTCTAATGTGATGTAATTGGTGTGAAGCCAAATTCAAAATGGCTTCCCGTGACAATTTTTTTGGGTGCGCAAGGACCATTCATAGCTGAGATCACTCAGTTTAGCTCAACGCTGATTGGTTATTATTTTATACTTTTTGTATCAAGGGAGGCCAAGTGCTCACTGGCTTCCCTCGCATTCAATGCTATGGGCGGCAACAATGTCATTCTCTTTTTAGCCAGACAGTATAGGTGGGCTACACATACAGAGACAAAGGGGTGCTGTAAAAGATAAATTAAAAGATAAATTATTTTGTATGTTTATTTATTTATTTAAAAATGTGTGTGGGGGGGGCTGGCTTTCCTTGGCATTCATGAATACATGCCACTGGAACTAATTCAATGAAAGTAAGTATTACAGTAACTAAATGAGAAGTCACATCAACTTACACTTGCAAGTTGTAACAGTAGAATGCATAAGGTGCAATTTTGAAATTGGGTAGTGCATAATCAGTTTTCCTCGTCATGCCAGTCATTGCATATTGGGAGGGCATAGGCCCACCCACTGTGGAGCCAGGCCCAGTCAAGCAGAATTAGTTTTTCCCCAAAAAAGGGCTTAATTACAGACAGAAATACTCAGTTTCATCAGCTGTGGCTGGTCTCAAGACGATCCCGCAGGTGAAGAAGCTGGATGTGGAGGTCCTGGGCTGGCATGGTTACGCGTGGTCTGCGGTATTTAGTCCAGTTGGATGTACTGCCAAATTCTCTAAAATTAAGATGGAGGCAGCTTATGGTAGAGAAATTAACATTCAATTATCTGGCAACAGTTTTGGTGGACATTCCTGTAGTCAGCATGCCAATTGCACACTCCCTCAAAATTTGAGACATTGTGTTGTGTAACAAAACTGCACATTTTAGAGTGGCCTTTATTGTCCCCAGCACAAGGTGCACCTGTGTAATGATCATGGTGTTTAATCAGCTTCTTGATATGCCACACCTGTCAGGTGGATGGATTATTTTAGCAAAGGAGAAATGCTCACTACCAGGGATATTAACAAATTTGTGCACAAAATTTGAGAGAAATAAGCTTTTTGTGCATATGTTTCATTTCTGGAATCTTTTATTTCAGCTCATGAAACATGGGACCAACACTTTACATGTTGCGTCGATATTTATGTTCGGTATAACTTGTCATAAATAGCCAGATCAACTAGCCCATGTCAGCTAACGTTTTTCACTAGGTTCTTAAGCCCAAAGATTCTGTAATAATGTTTGAGTCACTCAAATATCACCGTATCACAATACTGGAAGGGGGGCCTGAGTGAAAAAGTTTGGGAACCCCTGACCTAGACAACCAGGTGAGGGGAGTTCCTTACTAATCAGTGACCTTCATTTATCAAGGGAGCAGCGAACACCTGCAGACACTCGGCCCTCCATGGAACGAATTTGACACATATGCCCTACATGGTCAAAGTGACTCTATTGGTTTGAGTAATGTAAGTAATGACTACAAAACCACTATAAGTAACTGTACTCAGCAATGGAGGCTGGTGGGAGGAGCTATAGGAGGATGGACTTATTGTAATGGCTGGAGTGGTAAAAATGGAACGGAATCAAACGTGTGGTTTCCATATGTTTGATACCCTTCCATTAATTCCATTTCAGCCATTACAATGAGCCCGTCCTCCTATAGCTCCTCCCACCAGCCTCCTCTGGTACTCAGATATATTAAACGCAACAGGTTTCCTCAAAAGTTTTGAGTAATGACAGCACATTGGGGTTTAGAGTGTAGGCCTACATGAATTGATATTTCCCGTCCTGTATTGATTTCTGTAAATATTAAGGAGAGAAATTAGATCATTTATACAAGTAATTGAGAACGTTTGGTAGCCTATTTAAAAAACGCAAATACATTTCGCCTTTAGCAATATAGCATATAATAACTTTGCTACTTTTTAAAATGCTAATATTTTGCCAAAGACATGGCAATATGTTTTTGGATATTAGCCTAGAACAAGGAACATTTTGGTCAAATGTACAGTTTTGTCACAATTGCATCGGATGGATATAGACAATATTTTAGAATTCATACATCTAAGCGTAAAACGAACACGGCATTTGGTCTCAGTAAAATGGCACGTTTGCGCGCATAGTTTTCCAGTAATTTATCGGCTACCTGTTCCTTATAAAAACCCTAATTAGAACGAATAAGTTATAACTCATTACTATTATCACACTGTACCTCTTTGTGTAGGCTATTTGTCTTCCGCGCCTCTGTGTCTAAGCTCGTTTTATTTAAACATTCACCTTCGTTTATTTCCTTGTTATCCCACTGCTTTTATTAAGTCCGTCATAAACTGTATAAAACAGCTGTGATTTAGACAGTGTGTGGAAAACCGGTTAGAAGTGATGTTGCCTATCTCCGCACGCGATTGGAGCTAACGGTGTGATGTCAGAGTCCATGAGCCCCTGATTGGCGCGAGGCGGCGGTGTCAGTGTGGAGTAAACAACGCAGCAAGGATAGGACTGAACTTCACATCCCACTACATCACAGATAGACCGAGTCCAACCTTACGCGAAGGAGGGGCCGGCGTGACAGTCTTTGCCATCCAGCCCGAAAGTTCCTTACAGTTCGCTAACTACACTTTCAAGACCCTTGTCAAAAGACGTGGAAAAGCCAGCGTATAGATGTATCGTTGCCCGGGTAGATTTGTTATTTTCATCACAGACAGAGCTAGAGAGAGAGAGAACTCGAAATCAGTGCGCTCCGCTCCTCAACTTCGCGGCGAAACCATGCTCATATTCTAGGTTCAGCGGCATTGCTCCGTATTGCAATTTACGCAAGAGCACTATTCAGAATTAATTTACATTGGGCTCGCCGTTGCAGGCTACCCACTGGGTATGTAGCCTAGACATACAATGTCAGTTTAACCCGAGCCAGCTGCAGTTGAGCCACACAAGGGGCGCGCGGGATTTGGGAAGTCACTTTTCTCTGGTGTGTGTGTGAGAGAACCTGTGGTGACCCTCTCCCGTCCAGGTGGTCCACCGGACGGAGCTGAGTCTCCCGCTCAGCCCAGCGGAGCTGTCATGCTGCCCAAAGCCGACACGGAATCTTTGGGACTCGTTCGATCGCATGGAGAACAGGGGCACATGCAAAGGAATATGCAAGGTAAGAGATTGAGATCGATGTACGCAATATTGTAGACAGCATGTCCCTTGTGCCTTATCACAATCGCGAGTCGTGTCATTTGTGCACAATACCAGGCGAAAGACCTGGCAGTGTTAGACAGAATAAGACAACAAACTCGTCTTGCCTCTCGCGCTTGCCTCTCTCATAGTTCACGTATTTGCTGATCATGCATTGTGCAACAATATCAGGGTGTATGCAGGGACCGTCAAGACGTTGCACTTGCGAATTCACCCTACCCAAATTCGATCCGAAGTATCAGCGTTGCCATCACCGACTTTCTCCAAATAGTGCATGCCAAAGTATTTCATTGTGCACTCTATGAAGTCATTGAAATCCCAATATTCACTGTCAGATATCATTCGGTTTACTTCATTGTTTTTTATTCCGACATATTACGAAATTAAACGCCACAGTTTATCTATCATATAGCCAAAGTCATCTGATGGTATTTTACTAGGCTAATGAGTAAACCACCCGAAAGCTCACCCGATATCTACAATTTGCGTAATATGCGTGATCTGATTCGCCAGCAGTTGTTGAATCCTGAAAAATGTGGAATTCCCAAAATGTTACTAACTCTGGGCTATTATCTTTTAAACCTCGATTTCAGTACCATGCAAAATGATGTCAGTGATATTAAAATAACTGTTTTATTCTGGATAAAATATTTGAGTTAACGTCACGTTTCTGTCAAAAGTCAAACGTTGACATAAAAAAGGGTGATACATGTAGAATCTTTACTCCAGAATGCAAATGCGAGCGTGCAAATCATATAGTCTTGTCTTTGTGTCAGAGTAGGAATAGTCCTAAAACAAAACAAAAATTCGGACAAAAGTAGGCCTATGCAATGATTGAAAAATACCCAGTTGGGTTAGATACATTTTACTTGGATACATTTTTGTTTAGTTTACATACTATCACCTATAACCCGTTGTGGCAATTTAGTTTTTGTGTTACTTCTCATAATTCTAGACTAGTGCTTGCTTGAATTTCCCAAAGTTGAATAAGCTATGGAAATAAGATAACTCAAATTCTCATCGAAAAAAGACTTCTCTGCAGGCCTATCGAATTAATATCTGTAAATCCCTTTCATTTTGCCAATTGCACATTTACATTTTATTTAAAATCAAGTCTCATGTGGCTTTGATTTTTTTTTCTAACACCTGATAATGGAACACAAACCTCAAGGAATAAAGGGCTAGAATTTCTATGTGACATTCTGTTTCATTTTGCACGGGTAGTTTCTCTGTGTGAGTGCACAAGCAAATGCCTCTCTCCAATTCATTTAAACATATATTTTTTTTAAATCTACATTTTAACTGGATATAGTTTTGAGGCTGCACGTGCTTAAGAGACCATAAGTAAGATTCGATAGCTTAGGTGATATCCTTAGGTCACAGAAAAGCTGTCTGAACTTGGCAAAAATCCAAACGGCACAGAGTTCACGTACAACTTGGGTTCTGCTCTCCTGTCATCAAAATACGAGGCCTGACACTTTCCTATCAAAGGGAATTTTCGCGCAGGCAGACATGTTTGTAATATAGTAAGTAATAGTCTCCATTATCAGTTAACTCTCTATTAAAAGTTTTTAAAACGCACGCTGCAGAACTTTCAAAACACAAGAGGACTTGTTGCCTTTCAACTTAATATTCAGCGCTTATAAACGCTGCGAGATCAAAGGGTCAATGGAGAAAGAAATCCGCAGGAAGATGCAATTGCAATTGAAAGTTAGCCTACATTATTTTATATAGAGTCTAATGTCGGGAAATAATTTGCCAGTTTTCCAGTCTGCTCTGGAATACATTGGGATTTTTCTGCTTGATGTTTGCCACTTTTTATAAGAACAACAACTCATTTTGTAACCATTGTAAATGTCAGTTCAGCAGTTTGCTTAGCACTGTCATATATCCTCTCATCAATGCAACTATTGCCTTCGGCATTCATGCCCGTAAAATGTAGAATAAAGCAGTGGCTTATGGAAAGTGAATACAAATGTAGGCCTACTAATACAGGCTACAGCAGATAGGAACAATAGCGATTCAATGAGAGCATTTGTCAGTTCAATTTCAGAATCAGTTTTGTATTTTTATTTCGCCTGTTAGAGCGAAAGGTTACACTGTATGTCTTCATTTGTCTGTGGGCGGTAACATTTTCTCCTCGAATCCCTTACTCTATTTTACCATTTCCCGGATGAATTCACAACTTAAAATCATGAATATTTATGAAGCTCAGTTTCATATGTTTGCCCTGTCTGCGACTGGCGAGCAAGAGTGAGTGCTGCAAAGAGGGATACAGAGGTATATTTTCTTTCAGCTCCGTCAAATAACATTATTCCTTCAAAAAGGATAGTTTTGTGAAATGTCCTTTTTGTTAAAGCTTTAAAATACAAATAAAAATTATATGGAACATTTTATGGATGTCAAAAAATATTCCATAACCTAAGCTCATTCTAAAGTTATTCATATGTATACGTTAAAGATGACTGCATTAGGCAGAGATGGTCTTTCAAATTAAACAGTCTTCTTCTTTGTGTGCTCATGTGTGTATTTTATCTATTGCAGCCCCCCACTATAAAATGATGGACTACTCGTATGACGAAGACTTGGATGAGATGTGTCCGGTTTGTGGCGATAAGGTTTCTGGATACCACTATGGGCTGCTCACCTGCGAAAGCTGCAAGGTTTGTTCTCGTTTTCTTTCTACCCCTTTTCTACCCTTTTCATCAGATTGTCTATCTGTGATTCTCTTGAACATAGCCTATAAGCAGCTAACTCCTACATTTGTTTGTCTAATGAAGTTTCAAGTAGCCTATTTTAGTCGTATTTAAAAAAAAATGTTAATCTCTAAATGTCAATGTGTGTATAGCTAGCCGTTCTGTGTATGCGGTACATATTTCTGCCTATGCTGGCATAATTTAAAACAGGTGTTATAGATTTCATCCGTTTTCTGACCATGAGATGTTACATGTTTGCTTTGAGGATACCTTCAATAGCAACATTGCTTAAAATGAGATCTCGAATGAGTGTCTTCAGCGAAATCCTCTCGTATTTGCGATAAACTGTGGCAACTGTTCTACCAGCACAGTTCTAAATGGGGTCTGTCTGTGTTTTAGGAACAGATTTGGGGTGTCATTTTTTTGGTACTGTGTAGTTATTTCAACGGAAGCTGTGTGTTTTGGACTGGGAAAAGATTGGGTTTGGAGCGTTTTTATCGTTTCTCGACAGTCTACCACACTGCCGTGGGTCTGAGAAGGGTGGTATCAGGACTCGTGTCTAAACGCACACAAAGTAATACAGTGTTAGTCTACTTTAAACCTGTACAGACACACATGCGCACATACACACACACATAGGCACATGCAAGCGGACACAAACATGCACACATACACACACGCAGGCAAGCAGGATGCATGCACGCTCACACACAATCACTGACTTGAAAATGAGTTTAATACTGTACATTTGAACTGGTATGCATTAAGCTCTTCCAATAACCGCTGTTAGACACAGAAGCTGTGGGAAAAGTCTAGATCTGGATAAAGACACAGATACAGGACACACAAATTCATCATAGGCCACATACTGTACACAAAACACAAATGAGAAGTTGGGACAACCTGGACGTTGAAATCTTGCGGCTTTACGCAAATTCAGTTGTTGGTGTCCACGCTCTGTTTGTGGTTTACGTTGTTTATAGAACGCGCGGTATACTCAATGGATTTTTTTTTTGGGGGGGGGGGGGGGGGGGGGGGGGGTAATTACGTTGATGCATGTTTGTCTGGCCGAAGTCAGTAGACTGTCTGTCCACTGTCTAGTTTCTAGTCTAGTGCGGTTTTATTTTCATGTCACGAGCCTGCATCGCGATTTTACATTCAATCTATGTTTGGAATTTGGTGAAATATTGATCGTTTTACTTTTAAATGGGCAGGTTTAGGGGATTCTCCTGCTGGTATGGATCGGGAATACGTTAATACCTTTTCCCCATTAGATTTTTCCTGCTGCTTCTGAAAATTAATTCAATGGTGCAGGTAGAACGGTGTAATCCCGGAACTGTAAATTATGGATATAATTTATTGGATTTTTTACTCTAACACTCATATTTTTAAATAATTAAATTGAGAGATAGATAGAGGAGATATTACAAGTCAATTCTGAAGTCTTCATAGGGCCGTGTAAGTGTGAATACCAATGTATATATGGCTGGGTTTGCAACAGGTTGCTTCATGAAAATACTGAACACCTATTTGATGATGTTACTCATAACATTGTATTAACACTCTGTTTAAACTCACAATGAGAACAGAAGTATATTCTATACTTTTCATCAAACACTAATTCAAGTATAAGTAACATAGGAATCGTATTCATGCATCCGTCTCATCACTTACCCAAAGTACATATTTATGTATGAGGAAAATTATTACTTTCATGTGAGTAAAAATTCAGCATTAGCACTGAAAAGTAGTAGGGTGATGGTAGTATGTTAATCGCAAAAATAAGAATTATAAGAATAAGAATTAGTATGTGTTACACTGCATTGTCGGAACTAGAAGCACAAGCATTTCGCTACACTCGCATTAACATCTGCTAACCATGTGTATGTGACAAATAAAATTTGATTTGATTTGATTTTACCAAGAAGGCTATATCAGATTTTGGGTTTGCTGCTTTGTTAGGGTTTTAAGCTTTCTTCAGTGTAAACATTTGATATCCGCATGCTCACTATTCAGTTCAGTTTAATTCAGTACCAGACATTGAACTGTGAAGCCCAATTCTCATATCATTGTCTTGAACAGGAGCTGGTATCAATAAATGTTTCATTATTGTGTGTTTGTGTGTCTGTCTGGGATCATTTATTTGTATTTATGGCTGCAATTATGTGTATGCATAGTCCGTTTATCATGCACACGCAAGTATATTTGTTTTGTGTGAATATAGTTTTGGCTGTTTGGATGTTTTTTCTGTGCCTCCATTCTGTGATTCTGTGATTCCTAGTGTTCACGTCACTGTGTATATGCCTGTGCCTGTGATTGCTTCCCATTATATGCCTGAGTGCGTGCGTGTGTGTGTGTGTGTGTGTGTGTGTGTGTGTGTGTGTGTGTGTGTGTGTGTGTGTGTGTGTGTGTGTGTGTGTGTGTGTGTGTGCGGCACGCTCTAGTATGTGTGTGTGTGTGTGTGTGTGTGTGTGTGTGTGTGTGTGTGTGTGTGTGTGTGTGTGTGTGTGTGTGTGTGTGCGGCACGCTCTAGTATGTGTGTGTGTGTGTGTGTGTGTGTATGTGTGTGTGTGAATAGAGCAATTACAAACGTTGGGGTCATAAGTGTTGACATCTTAGTTCTTGCCTTTCCACAGGGCTTCTTCAAGCGCACGGTTCAGAACAACAAGCGGTACACATGTATAGAGAACCAGAGCTGCGCCATCGACAAGACACAAAGAAAACGCTGCCCTTACTGCCGCTTCCAGAAGTGCCTTACCGTCGGCATGAAGCTGGAAGGTAAGGACAGCTCTTGTTAATGAGATTACGAAACAGTAAGACAAGGTCATGGTATAGTTAGGGTCAGGGTTTGATTTACGTTGGTGCACGACAGACTTGTGTTCAAGTAGTATTTGTTTCTCTTTCAAGAACTTTGAGGACTTTGATCGAATCGTGCAGAGTGCCAGATGTTCGGGTTTTGCACTTTTGGGACTACTCCATCGGTTCCATTGCGCCAGGCGAGTTCAGTCACACCCAGCTAAAGTATTTGAAAGAAAACAAATACAATTTGAGCTTTTCAAAGGTTTCTACTGTTGTTGTATAGACATAGGTTGATGTAGAAGTTGCCCTAAACCACAGATCGAGGATGAGATACTCCTACCCCAATCCTAACTTTTACCAGGTTAGGATTAGGGGGATGAACAAATATCTGACCCTGTATCAATGATGAGGGCCAAATTCAACCTACTCTGTAGAAATAATCCAAACATGTTCTGCAGGTACACAGAGGGGCGAGAAGTGAAAATGCAACATTGGCTTGTCTTACCCCTGACACTCATATCTACTGGGCCCTCAGTCTTTAGCCTAAACCTTTCCTTGTTGAACCACAATCTTCATAAAACCATCCCATATTCATGTGTACTTTTAAGCGTTTTTAAAAGAACAGTTCTTCTTTTGGAGTCTTTTCCTCTTAGCCCGCAGGAGTGTGGTTTTAATTACTATTAATTGTGAATGGCCGCGGGGCAGAATTTCCACGCCTGTCATTTTACAGCTTACTACGACGTGATTTGTTTTCATACGCTAGCAGCTGGGCGGAGGGGCCCTGCAGCGCTCTGTCTACTTCAGCCCAGGGGCAGAGCCAGGCAGGCGGGTGGACAGGCAAGGAGGCCGTGTGGAGAGTTGCCACAACCTGTAAAGAGCACAGAGCTAGAATCCTGATCTTCCAGACACCGCTTTCCAGTAAACACATAAATATATTATAAATATATTCAGACGGACCAAAAAAAGGTGTTTACAGCTAGACCCATTCAGTCCTTCATTTTGGGCTGATTTTTTTTAAAGAATAAATTGTCGAATTGCAGTTAAATCACATTTTTAAAGGTAGGATAATTTTGGGGTTTGTTTTGCTTGTCGGAAGTTGTTCCTGTCTACCGATAAGTCAATAGACCTAGTCAATATCCAGTACAGTGTTGGGCTGGGGCTGTAAATAGTGGTGAAAATACAGGCAGTCATATCTGAGTGACACAGACAGTATCCTGAGTCTGACATGTCTGCCATAGAGAGATTCAGTCCCTATTATCTGGACTGATAAAAGCATGGCGACGCCGATCTATCCTGGAGGAAAAGGAGTCATTATGAGATATCCTTTTGTTGTGTATTTATGCCCATGATAAATAGTTTACCTTTGGCCTAATGTGCGGTCGGGGCTCATGATCTGATTCCAGATTCACTTTTCCTGTTATTGTGTCTTTCCTGTTGAGTGTGAATGAGAAATGTACAGATTACACTCTTCTTTTC
The DNA here is from genome assembly GCF_016432855.1 of Salvelinus namaycush. Lineage (NCBI taxonomy): Eukaryota > Metazoa > Chordata > Actinopteri > Salmoniformes > Salmonidae > Salvelinus > Salvelinus namaycush. The sequence goes on from NC_052316.1 coordinate 4,730,194, forward strand.
CCTTGAAAGGGTGCATTGGCACTGGTATTTTAACATTGATGACTGTTAACATTTCTGAGTGTTAAAACACGTTTTAAAACATATTAGTGTTAAAATGTACCATACTTACTAATATCCGTAATTCATCTAATTTGGATAATTTACTTTGTTAAGTATGGTGGGAATTGTTTATTCCTGTTTTATTGCCCAACGCTAAATTGTCAGTAAATAGCTACTGTCATCCAAGAGCCTAGCAAGATGCCTGTCCCAGGTATCAAGAGTAGGATTCAATCACCCGCACAATGCATGCACTACTAGCACACTGCTGAAAAATCTCATGCTTCTAGGCCTAAAAAACATGTATTTATTTAAGCATATACTTTATAGTAAGTACTATTCAGTCATTTAAACAAAACGTATTATCCCATTTAGATTCTCACTGTAACATGCAATATCGCTGTTAAGGAAAAACATAACTTTTTTTCCGCAGTGCAGGTTTGATTGAACCCCTGCCCGAATCCTAATATTTCCACACAGATAAACGGAATTGTCTCCTATGTGTTTGTCTTTTCCCTCCGTCCTCCTTTTTTTCTCCTCCCTTTCTCCCTGCCCTGTCTTGTTTCCCTTTCTACCTGCCGAAGGAACGGAAGCCAGACTCCTGTCCCATTACTTATGCATAGGTATCATAGGTATTCATGTGTGTGCGTGGGGTAGCGCGCATCCAGAGTGGGAACCGGGCAGACATGACAAACAGGGTGTCAGAACCTGGCCAGGGGAGCCATTAATATGCTGCTGCCCGACAGGGATCCTCACCTACGCTCACTTAATATTCCTGTATATTAAACACTCATAAATCAGACCATAAGCAGAGCCCTTTGTGCCGCGGCGGGCCGGGCCCGGGATGGAGTGTAGAGTGTGTGTCTGTGTGTTTGTACCTAAGCCCCAGCCTTATACTACAGTCCTATACTCTAAACGTATACCACAGCCCCAGCCTTGTACCTCAGCTCCTGCCTTATACAGTACAGTATGCTCCCCAGTATCAAACCCCAATCCCAACCTCAGCTAGCCCTAACCCCCAATCCCCCAGCTAAAGCCCCATCCTCTCCCCAACCCCATCCCAGATTAATCTGTACAACATGCATGTAAATAACCTTGTTTAATTAGACACAAGGAGGGTGAAAGATAGAAAAAAAACTGCTATCAAAAATGCTCCAGTATTCATGATGCGAGTCCCAGGTTCAGACCTAATTGTGTTTTCCCAAAAGGGCCGACTATTAATTTTCAGCTTATTAATTACCCTGTTGCTCTGAGTCATTAATAGTTAAAGTCGCTACAATAATGTATAATGGATACAGGGGATCCACGTTCCAAATGTTTTCCTTTTATAGTGCACTACTTTTGACCAGGGCCCATAGGGCTCAGGTCATAAGTAGTGCACTATATACAGTATATCTTTTTTGGGGTGTGTGTCACTTAGCCAGTGGCGGGCTCTTCTTCTAGGTGCCAGTGTCTGCGGACCCTATGTGCTTGACCTTACCTCTCTCTCTTATCAGTGCTGCATCAGTGTGTGATACCCTCTGTACCGTGTGTCTGCGGCCCCTGTGCTCTCCCCTCTAAGCCCCTCTTGGCCCCTTTCTCAGATCACCGCCACTGTGACAGACACTGCTGTGACAGAGACCATTAAAACTACTCCCAAGGCAGCTGTTGGTCCAGCCCCCTTCTAATCACTTTATGTATTTCAATACCTACTCCCTACTAGAGATATTAGATATTAGTGGCCTGAGTGCCCGACGGTGTGTCCGCCCTGACCCAGTATTGTAGGGATGGAACGGGGGTGGGCGGATGGGGGGTGAATGGTTGGGTCCCGCCTGGTTCACTCTCCCACCGAGCCCAGCGTAGCCAGTCTGCTGCCTGCTCCACTCCACCACAGCTTGGGCATAAGAGATAAATAATTAAGCATAAATAATTAACAGGGGGGCACCCGGGAGAGAGAGGCAGAGAGACAGTCTCCCCCCTTGGCATGCATGGTGCAGATCATACATGGTCCGCCGTGCACCATGGAGACAGTCTCATTCATTAGCCTGAATGAAGCTGTGATCCTCGGAATCTTGGGATCATTCGGGATTCTGCTGGGGTTTTCATATGATGTTTTGGGATCATTAGGAAATGTACAATTTTTGTCATGTTTGTACTCTGGTTTGATTTTCAGTGTTAACACTTTTCAGTGTTTTGAATTAGGGTAGTTCTTAGTGTTAACACTTTTCAGTGTTTTGAATGAGTGTCATTTTCAGTGCTAACACTTTCCAGTGTTTTCAATGAGGGTAAATCATTTTCAGTGCAAACACTTTTCAGTGTTTTGAATGAGGTTAAATCATTTTCAGTGTTAACACTTTTCAGTGTTTTGAATAAGTGTAGGCATAAATAATGTTGATGTTGTCACTCTTCTCATTTGGACTGACGATATATGCTTGGAGAAATTACTAATAGCCTTGTTGTCTGGTATGTATCAGGATTACATAGGTTCATAAAAGTTATTGTTTCAGTAACTAGCGTTTACAACCTGTCAAGCTGAGTGACAAAGCGTGCCATGCTTGTGAAAGGTAACACGTTATGACAAGGCTGTATTTCCCTGCTCTGAGACATCCGAGTTCTCCAGTGCAAAGGTCAACGCAAAGTTTAGTAGTCGTTGATCGTTTTTTTCTCCCTTTTATGCATGAACTATAAGATGAAACGGGAGCTCTGTGTTAAATGGCCATTGTAGATATCTATATGATTCATCAACGCTAATAGTTTGGTGTGGGTTCTTGTTATGAACACATGACATTATCTCAGAGGTCTCAAACTCCTGGCTCATGAGCTGCCTATTTGTGGCCCGCGGATTTGAAGTTTCAGAACACTGGCTGAAATCGACTCCAATGACTTTTTATTTGATCCGTTTATCAATATTGCTAGTATCTTTTTCTCTCCTTCCCCCTTCAACACCCGCCAGGAGAATGTGTTCCTAGTCACCTTACCTACTAAAATAAATGGAAACACATGTAGATGTTATCATCATGTCACTAACGTCCTCTTCTCCTGTCCTTCCTCTCCTGTCTGTCTGTCTGTCTCCGTCAGCTGTCAGGGCGGACCGCATGCGTGGCGGCCGCAACAAGTTTGGCCCCATGTACAAGCGCGACCGGGCGCTCAAGCAGCAGAAAAAGGCACTGATCCGTGCCAACGGCCTGAAGATCGAGGCCATGACCCAGGTGATGCAGGCGGTGCCCACCGACCTCACCATCTCCTCGGCTATCCAGAACATCCACCAGGCAGCTTCCAAGGGCCTGCCGCTCAGCCACCACGGTCACCCGCACCACGCCGCCCTGCCCCACACAGACTACGACCGCAGCCCCTTCGTCACGTCGCCCATCAGCATGGCCATGCCCCCCCACGCCGGTTCCCTCCAGGGCTACCAGGCGGCCTACGGCCACTTCCAGAGCACCCGCACCATCAAGTCCGAGTACCCGGACCCGTACACCAGCTCGCCCGAGTCCATCATGGGCTACAACCCGTATATGGACGCGTACCAGACGGGCTCGCCGCCCAGCTTCCCGCACCTCATCGTGGAGCTGCTGAAGTGCGAACCTGATGAGCCCCAGGTCCAGACCAAGATCCTGACCTACCTGCAGCAGGAGCAGGCCAGTCGGGGGAAGCACGAGAAACTCAACACGTTCGGCCTAATGTGCAAGATGGCCGACCAGACGCTGTTCTCCATCGTGGAGTGGGCCCGGAGCAGCATCTTCTTCCGCGAGCTCAAGGTACGTGGGGAGACTACACACAGACACCATGTTGAATTTTACACACACACTGTGTACTGTATGTCTGTTTTAATTGTTCATGTGCATCATTCAGAAGATTTAATGTGCATATAGACAAACACTAGTCAAACACATATACAGTACATTGGTTGTCTATATTTTTTACAATGTTTCACATACATCACTTTTAGTGGTTGCTAAACTACTGATGATGTGAATTAAATTAAATATGTTGGTTAGCTAACTACAATATGCAACAAGTCATGCATATTACACATATCAAACTCGGTCATATACATGTATTATATCTTGATATATTGTCTGATCAATAGACAATAGGATCGTTATACCTACCCTATTTGTGTGGCCTTGCATAACGCATCCCGCATTTTGTCCAAACGTTCAATGTTTCGACCCAATGTTGTTATCCAAAATTGACAGTTTACCACACACACACACACCCCTGTGATCTCCCTCCTCGTCAAACCCACCCTCATATTTTATCTTCGCCCGCCTTTAATCTTTCCCTTTTATGTGTCTGCCCGACACTAATGCAATGTGTACGAAGCTGAGAGGGAAGGCTGCGGTGTAGCTTTTAGCCGCCTATCTCTCATCCTGATCAAAATTCAGTAGCCAGCCCTGTTTACACACTGTGACACATTTCGGGTATGGGTTAGGAGAACTTTGACTGGCCGCCTTCGGGCTCTTTTCAATCAAAGCAGCGGGATCCCCTGCTCTTGGTTTTGATTCGAATTTTGGATTTGATGTGCCCTTTTTCCCTGTATCATTTTTGAGATCCAAGTAGGCAGGGACTGTATGAAAATATTGAAATACAAACAAAATATCATCACAGGCCCACAATGCATGCATCATCACAGCGGCAGAGGTAAATGGAAAATACTTGAAAAATACAGTCCGACCCTATTACTATTAATGATAATGCATTTCATTAATTCATGAATTATGATGCTGATGTTCTCACCCGATCAACCCATTTAGTAGTAATGCATGCCTAATTGAAGTATTTAAATTTCATTGATGTGTTATCGAACTCTGTTTCTGAAAGCTCTGCTTTCAGTGAGGATACTGCAGCAGACAGTTTTCCTGGCCAGTTTGGAGCCAAAGTAAAGTTTGGTTGACATACTTTGTAGTGTTTTGTCAACCAATCGCTAACAGCTGCTTACCAAAACAACCCTAGATGGCCAACGACGAGTCTTCCTGTAAAAACCTGATCATTACAAACATTTTTAGTCCCTGAGAGGAACGGGAAATGTTTCCAGCGTGGTTTCGTTTGCTCCGAGGTTTATTTGTTCAGTGGAGAAGGTTAATATGCGGAGAGCAACATGAAAAGGCTCTGATGAGTCTGTGTGGATCACCTGTTTCTCTTTCATTCTCTTTCTCTGCCCCCTCTCTTATCTCACTCTTTTGTCTGTTTACTCCGTAGCCAAAGGCATGACTGCATATTCATGTACTAGGGCCCCCATTACAGTCCTCTGCATTTTTAGGGGAGGGAAGTAGAAATGTGATATTCAACACAATCCAATTCTGTATTAGGGGCAAGAGCTCTCGAAAACACATGTTGACATTTATCACGCGGCATTTTCTATATCTGAATTAGCATCAAATAAAAATGTTTTATTGTACAGTACTTCACTGAGTACATGGACTGGAGAGTTGGGTGTGGTTATACATGTTTTTTTAGCCCATTTAAGCTGCTGAATGATCATTGTGCAGTGTGTGGAGCAGCATACCACTCCAAGCTCTCCATTCGAATTCAATTACCTATATCCACTTGTAGATGTCGCCCCTCGTTCACTTCAGAATGAAATATCATTATGTCCAAGGTAATGACTGGCCATATTACTCATGGACTTAATTGGAACAGAGCCTCAGGTGTTTTAAAACGGTGGAGAACGACCCGCGCTAAATTTGGGGGCTAATTCCTGCACCAATATTCCTGTATCCGCCGCCCCTTCTGTAGTGGTACGGGGACACGCGGTAGCAGGCGGAGGGGGTCACGGAGAGGCTGGGGGGGGGGGGGGGGGGGGGGTTAATTCACTGATTTGCTGAAGTTACTGAATAATTAGGGGGTGCGTTTTTTTTACGCTACCTCATCGAGCTACTCGAGTTTAGACTAAAGGCGCTTGCCTAGCAGGGCTGGAAAATGGTGTGCTAGCAGGCAGGCACCAACAGCTTTCCCTGTACACTAGACCCCACCCCCTCTTGTTTCTAATTAGTAGATAGTTGTACGGCTATTGTTGAGCAGAAAACTTAGTGTTGGTGATGAGAGAAAAGCCCTGTGTAAGCCCTGCACTGTTTCCACAAGTGCTGGCAAATTGGAGCTCTGCTAAGCAAAGGCAGCTACTGATACAGTAGACAGAGAGGCTTTGTGGGATGTTGGCCCCCCTGCATTTTGGCCTTTTCAACACGCTGAACCACACATGCTACTGTAGGAAGATAAATGTCTACATTGACTTGTACTGTATGTACTGTGTTTTCATGCTAATTCAATGATTTAAAATGGTGTTTTCAGACAGATTTTCCAGGTGATTTGACTCAATCTGTGATCATCAGAATCATAAAATGTGTGTATGCGTGTGTCCGTGTGCATTTCTGCACTTCCCCATATCTCAGTGAGACATTCAAATACTACTTACTACTGGTGACCTCTGTAGACCGCTACATCTAATATATAAATAATTTCAAAATGAGGACAGAGAGCGGGCGATAAACACAGGAAATACTCATGGAATAAAGCTGGTCTGAGACCCCGGCTCCGAGGGCACTATAAATACCCTTCCATCTACAGGCCCCTATTATTAGCTTGGTAAGAACAAAATAATTTATATGGTAATGGAGCCGAGTGGTGAGAAGCTTCTGCCAAAAGTGTTTAAAGATTTAGTTTCCATAAGTTGGACCTGGTTACAGGAGTCATAAATATTTACCCATTAGATATCACTGAAGAGAGGAGCCCCATTGTGTTGCTCTGCAGCTGAGCAGCCGGAGAAGAAAGACACTTGGCCAAGAATCGTTTCACAATTCTCACACCTTTGGATTAGATCTTTAACTGTACTTTTATGTATCTTTTTTGGTTCCAGCCCTACCTACCTCAGCCTTAACTCATTTCACATTTGGACTTTTTTAAGCCAGGTGTCCGTCCTGGTTTGGTTATTACTGTAATAAATGGTAATATGAGGGGGAAAAGTATGGAGTTTTGGGAAGGGAGGCTTTTTGCATGTGAGTGTCATTTCGATAGCAAGTGTGCATGTGTGTGTGTGCTTGTGAGTGTGTGTGTGTGTGTGTGTTTAGGAGTAGCGTCCCTCCCCATTATTGCTGGGCTCGCTCTGGGCACAGAGGGAAACAGATGTGTGGCTCAGTGTGGCTAGATGTCACTGAGGGGGTGGCACAGCAGGGTTGGCATGTGTCTGTGGCACTCCTCCCATAGCCTGGCAAGCCTTTATGCCAGGCAGCATTTAATAAACACCCAATCACACCAACCTGTGGAATGGTAATAAATTACTAATTGACATGTTTACATTTCATCAACGTTTTATCAACCTCTTTCTCTGAGGGCATAATTTCTAGTGGGGTTGTTATTGGGATTGTTATTGATGCCCCTTCTAGACCAGATCTGAGCCAAGGTTAAGTTTGGTTGACATACACACACACAAACGCAGTCCCTCCGCCTTAATACGAGCTTTTTCCAACCAATCATTACCCAGACTATTAGTGTGTCTCTTCTCAGGGCCGGGCTGCCATTGGGTTCACAGGAACGATCAGACTTACTCATGCTGCGTGTGTGTGTGTGTGTGTGTGTGTGTGTGTGTGTGTGTGTGTGTGTGTGTGTGTGTGTGTGTGTGTGTGTGTGTGTGTGTGTGTGTGTGTGTGTGTGTGTGTGTGTGTGTGCGCGTGCATGAGTGGTGCATGTGTGCATGCATGCGTATGTCTGTGTGTGTGTGTGTGTGTGTGTGTGTGTTTACTCTATGTGTGGCTTTGTAAATGTGTTTCTGTGTGTATGTCAGTTTGTCTGTATGTGCATGTGTGTGTGTGTGTGTGTGTGTGTGTGTGTCATTAGCCGCTCTGCCCATGAGCTGAGGAATGATTCATACCGGGGTCCACGGAGAGAACCACCTCGGCTTCTGGGCCTCTCCTCCATTGTTCCAGGGATAGGATGCGTGAGCCGCGCTCTTCCTCTAGCTTCCACCAACACAATGGGACCAAATGAAGTCTCCAATTGTGGTTATTGATTCATATGTTTCTATTATGTTTCTATTATTCCTCCCTGCTTCTAGTTTCGTTTTCATCCTCTGATACTTAGAACCCCGTTATTATTCCACCACAGAATAATTGTGTTGTGACAAGACAACTTACTTGTTTATACTGCAGTTATAATGGACCCGACACACGCACATGCACGTACACACAAACACAAACATAACTAGTAGATTTAGTCCGTCAACCTGATAAAACTCAACCGGGCAAAGCCCATGACGCTTTGACATGTGGCGCCAATATTTATTTTAGTCCTTTCACGGTTGTTCTGGGACAGCTTGGGCTTCGGGGTTCCTCTCCTCCGAGGTAATGACGATGACAATACCAGACCTGCCATTAAGTGAGGGGGGACTGTATTAGGGCCTTGTTTCTGGGCCCATACCCAGCTGTGCTGCCCTGGTCCTTATTGGATTAGCAGCTGGAGATGACAGGAGAGGACAGGAGAGGAGAGGTGGGGAGGGGGGGGGGGGGGGGGGGGGGGGGGTGGGAGGGGAGAGCGAAGGAGAGGAGAGCGGAGGAGAGGGGTGGAGTGGAGAGGAAAGTATAGGGTAGGAGAGCAGAGAAGCCTCAGTCTGCCTCTTGACTTCACAGCTTGTCTTTGACTTAAATGCTTCATTCAATCAAACACATATTGCAGTTTTATCACAGTATTAAGTATACATATTATTTTATGTGGTTGAATTAAATTGTTAAATGGTTTTGTTTTGGGTACTGGAGATATACCTAAATGATCTTTCCAATTAATTTAGTCAACTGGGCACTGATTTACATTGGGTTGATTTGTCAACTAACGTGAATTCAACATGAAATCAACAAAACATGTCACCATGTCATTGGATTTAGATTAAAAGTTGAGTGAAACAAAGACAAAATCCCCCTTATGTTGATTACTTTTTGCAAATCCAATCAGTTTCCCACGTTGATTCAATGTTATCGCATAGATTTGAATTGTTTATAACTTGGAAGCAACATTGATTCAATCAACCAGTGGGTAAAGATGTATTCACAAAAAATGTAAGGAACAGCGACATTGACTCTAAGCTATGTGAGGCCTATGAAAGAAGAAAGCTAGAATCGCAAAAAAAACAGTTCTCCAATTTAATTTTTAACATTTTTATTTCACCTTTATTTAACCAATTGAAAAATATAGATCAGTAATGGAATTATTTACAGTGCTTACTCCGTGTACTGCCGTTCATACGTCCCTCTATAGTCTACAGGGCATAGATGTGTGTGTGTGTGTGTGTGTGTGTGTGCAGTGTGTTTGTGTACATGCATTTTTTATGGCGTGTACGTCAGTCAATCTCTCAGGACGACAGTCAGAATCCCAGGGGTTTTATAACGTACCTGAATATTCTCAATTTATAGATTTATCTGAGTGTATAATGTACTGATCTGATGCTTTCTCATACAGCCGCATAATTTCACCGGCCATACATATTACATGAATTTACTTTTGTGAAATTGTAGCCTTTTTCCTACAACCTCTCTGCATTCGATCCCCTCCTCTCTCCCCTCCAACTGCAACCTCTCTCGGAGCGATCCAATTTTAAGGTGCTGGCGGGACACACACACCCTGATTGTGTTTTTTTACGCCCCATAACCGGGGGAAATTAATAAGGCGTTTTAGGCGTGATCTGTGAACTCGAGGGGTGAAAGGCGGGATGGAGGTGAAGGGGGGGTCGGATTTATATCTACACCCCCTCACCCACACCCCCGCCACCCCACTGCCATCCCCAAGCCATACTTCCCACCCCCCACTCTCCCTCTCGTCGCGCTCTTGTCACTGAGGTCAGCTCTGACAAACTGCGTGCGCGCCACTGGCGTCCCAGCTGGCAGAGATTTGTAACTGTGTCCCTGGTCCATTGCATTTGAATTATTCCACAGGCTAGCCCCCTGTCTCTCTTTTTCTTTCTCTCTCTCTCTCTCTCTCTCTCTCTCTCTCGCTTTACATTAGTGCCCCAGTGAGAGAGAAAGAGAGAAAGAGTCAGAAAGAGGGAGAGAGAGAGAGTGATGGAGAAGAAGGAAGGAGGGAGGAGGGGGAAGATGAACAAGGGCCGGGGAGAGGCACACCAAGGGCAAGGGTGCATGGTGAAGGACAGGGGGGGAAACAGGTGGAAGGTTAATGGGCCTGGACCGGATCCACCAGACGCTCAGGCTTGATATATGGGCCCTGGGCCTGGTGCAGGCATAGGTTTTCAAAGATATATTATTTCATTTGAGGAGCAGCATTCTCAGTCCCTGCATTTGTCCACTGATAGATGATATCCCCCCGCCGTGCCCCGCCAGGCAGCCACAATTGGAGATGGCGTGTGAGTTTTTGTAAGGGCCTGCTCATGTACATATTTTATTTGCTCCCTCGCTCTCTCTCTCTCTCTCTTGCTTCCCACTCTCTCTCACTAAACTTCACTCTTGCTCGCTCACTCTGCCCCCCCCCCTTTCTCTCTGTCCACCCTCCCCTCTCTCTTGTCTCTGTCCCACCCTCCCCACCCCCCCTCTCTCTCTTGTCTCTGTCCCAGCCAGTTTTTTTAAGCTGCTATTTTAGTGGTAACAAAATCTGGTTGATCAGGGCAGGATGGAGCGCGAGGGAGGTCATAAAAGCCTCTTTTCATTCATAAATGACTGAACAACGGGCAAAAAAATACTCTCCTCTTCCATAAATACTGAAAAAGCTGCGTATTGTAGCTTTCCGATAATTCCGATATATGCCCGAAATGTTCCTTTTTTTTTATATAGTGTCAGATAATATGATGGATTTTAGACAGAGAGCATATAGACATCTGGCAAGCAAGGTTCTCAAAATGGAACCATTGTAAGTCTTGAGCTACTACAAGAATACAGGATATACACAAAATTACATCGACATTTGACAGATCACTCACTCCGTTTATTTACTGCTGAACCATGTCTCTGTTTTTTCATGCCTAGTCGCTTTAGAGTCGCTTCAGCCCCATTTGACCATTGACAACCACTCTGGACCGTTCTTTCCCCCTGTCTGTCCTGTTCGACCATTACTTCCCATTGTCGGTCCTCCCTCGGTCCCTGGACAGCAATAGCCCCGGCCTAGAAGACAAGTCTGGACAATTCCAGAACGTTGCATCCTAGAGCCCCGGTAGTCCCCTGAGACTCTCCCCGGGACCGGAAGGAAGCGGAGGCACTTGTTAAAAGGAAAGATTTAGGGCTGGCTATCCCCACAGACGGGCGGAGAACGAGACATCGGGGAGAGCTTCGAGGATTCGCTGAGTCTGCTCATCCACTTGTTGCTTTGATGGTGGATAAAAGGCTGGCATGAACTACAAGTTCCTGGAGAAGAAACTGATAGACTCATCCGCCTCAGACTCTTCTCTTCCGCGCTTGCCGCTTTCCCCCCTCCTCCTTCCTTTCGTTCTCTTCCTCTTCGACTGGCAAAGGAATATGCAAAGGAAGAAGGGGAAAAAATAATCACACCCCCACACACAATTTCAGAAGTGAAACATTGCAGAATTCGCTGATACTCATCCGCACCAAATCTTCTGATGTCTCGCCGTTCCCTCTTTCCTCCTCCCCTTCCTCCTCGTACTCTTTAACTGCTTCTGTTATGATGGCAAAGGAAACAAAATAGAATGTTCCCCCTCACTCGCAATTTTTCCGAAGTTGAACACTGTTTATCATTGGAATTCGCATTTGTGAGAGCAGGTCCATGTTAAGTCTTATTTATGGACGATCAGGGTAAGAGCCTTTTTATTGGCAGGTCATGGTGCTGATTAAGGTGTGGAGTCTGTGGACGCTCGGCAATGCCGTTAGCGCGTGGGCCCACACTACTCCTGTGCAGTTTTTCGCGATGCCGCCCACGACTAGGCGTGCAAAATCAGCGGGCGAGCGACTGGTGGCGAAATGGGAAAACAAAATGGATATTGGGAGTTGATTTAGCCGGCTAGCCTGCTAACAAATCAACTCAATGGCTCTGATGCTAACGCTAACTCGGGCGGTGTCTCCATCGGAAAAACTCGAACATTTTACTTCTCCACCCTCACTCAGCCGTCACTATTGTTATGAGCCGACATTAAAAAATAGCGCATACGGAGGGAGTCCACTTTCCAGAGTGTCTCCCATCGAAAGACTTAAAAACAACATATTGCTCAGAGTTCACAAGAGCTGAGAGAAAACAAGTGGCTTCCAGTAAAGCATTGTTATCTGCAGGTCAACTGGTAATGTGTTGTCACAGGCAATACATATACACACCAAGCGCTAGTATTTACTCCCTGTACACTCTAGAGTTTCCTTTAGGTCAAAGGGGCTAAGGTGTGGCCTCTCTGGACTCATGTTGACCGGCCCCTGCCATCTCCAAACTAAACTCACTACACAAAGCCACGTGGTCACTTCAAGTGATTTATAAACTTAATAATAATGTTCATGAAAAAGCAATTGCTTAAATACATGTTTATGAAATGCTTATGAATAATTATATGCACCTTTTTAATTGTATTCACACTATTCATAAATCATTCACGTTATTATGAAGTGTTACTGATGTATCTATCCCTCACATGCTTTCCATCCACTTGTTTTCCATCTAAAGATACATCTCATGTATCTTAATATGTCCGACATGGGTGACTACAACATGGCCTTGTCTCTCTCCTACAACCACGATTCAGGCTTTTTAAAAGGAAGATTGCGGGTCTTGCTCTCCATTGTCAGCCCCGGCCTTAATTATCTGCTTGTAATTTGGGGTGCTGGCTGGAGGATGGCTGGCCGGCTGAGGTCTGCCACCCTCGTCACGCAACCTGTCAACAGTTGTTCTCGACGTCTATTTTTGCTGCTTATTTACGGGCGGCTATTCTGGACACGGTGGACAGAGGCGTCTCGCTGAGAGAGAGAAATAGAGAAAGAGAGAGAGAGGGAAAGAGAGACCAAAGACAATAGATAAGCAATGGGATGAAAGGATACCGAGAGAGTGCAGGCTTACGGGGGGGGTTCGGGGGAACTTATGTTTAACCAACGTAGGGGTGATTAGATTTGTACTCTGATGAATGACATGTGGGTTCTGGAGGGGGTAACGCTAGACGTGAGCGTTAGTTACGACGGGCGAGAAATTCACGAGGCCCACCATGCACCTATAAAATGTCTTTAGCATCACGGACCGCAATAGTAGGAGAAAAACACCTGTTCGTCATAGCGTTTCTTTCTTTTACTTTTTTTCATTTTCTTTATTTCTCTCTGTCTTTTTTACTTTCTCTCTCTCTCTATCTCTCTATCTTCTCTCTTTCTCTCTCGCTCGCTCTCTCGCTCTCGCTCTCTCCTTAACTCAGCACCTGGCATGGTGCAGAACTAAATTATCCATACATATTAAATAAATGTATAGTCTAATAATAGATATTATGACTGCGTTCTTTAAAGATTGCACACTTAAAGGGGGATAAAAGGGAACTTTTTACGATCACTGAAACAATGAAAAATAAAAACAAAATATTCCGAATGGACTCAAGGCCCAGCACGTTTTAACTGCCCCAGAACCTACCCTGCTAGGGGTGTCGACAGGGGCATTCAATTGAGAGAGGTGAATAGATTGACAGATTGTTTCAGAGGTACACACACGCGAACGCAGGTACACACACACACACACACACACACACACCACACAGACACACACAGACAGACAGAACTGTAGCGGCCTTCAGTCTCTCAAAAGAGTTATGTAAGCGTGGTACACACAAACACACACACTCTCCCTGATACATTCGTCACAATGGTCTGTTGGAAAAAGAAGGCTTTTCACTGTCCACAAGAGAGACAACCTTTCACAGCCTAGTCATTCAATTACATCTCACTAATTGTTTGTGTTTAGATCACACATCCATAGATCAATTTGTTTAATTCAGATGTTAATTTCATATCAAAGCCCCAATCAAAGTGGGTTTCTGAGTGGCCCCAGCTGTGAAGTGCCAGAGCCAGACAGTCTGTTAGTGCTAATGGGAATGTATGTCTCCTCTTCAAACTGAGAGAAGCATCTGTCTGTGCATTTTAAAACACTCTTGTCTACTCAACGAGACTGAGCAAGTGTATCTCCTCTGGACTGCATTATAAAGGCTAGTCTATATCCATGTACCTGCATGTGTATGTGTGTCATTTCCCATACAAACACTCATATACTGTACATACACACACACACACACACACACACACACACACACACACACACACACACACACACACACACACACACACACACACACACACACACACACACACACACACACACACTCATATACATACAGTGGCTTGCGAAAGTATTCACCCCCTTGGCATTTTTCCTATTTTGTTGCCTTACAACCTGGAATTAAAATGTATTTTTGAGGGGTTTGTATCATTTGATTTACACAACATGCCTACCACTTTGAAGATGCAAAATATGTTTTATTGTGAAACAAACAAGAAATAAGACAAAAAAAACAGAAAACTTGAATGTGCATAACTAAAGTCAATACTTTGTAGAGCCACCTTTTGCAGCAATTACAGCTGCAAGAATCTTGGGGTATGTCTCTATAAGCTTGGCACATCTAGCCACTGGGATTTTTGCCCATTCTTCAAGGCAAAACTGCTCCAGCTCCTTCAAGTTGGATGGGTTCCGCTGGTGTACAGCAATCTTTAAGTCATACCACAGATTCACAATTGGATTGAGGTCTGGGCTTTGACTAGGCCATTCTAAGACATTTCAATGTTTCCCCTTAAACCACCCGAGTGTTGCTTTAGCAGTATGCTTAGGGTCATTGTCCTGCTGGAAGGTGAACCTCCGTCCCAGTCTCAAATCTCTGGAAGACTGAAACAGGTTTCCCTCAAGAATTTCCCTGTATTTAGCGCCATCCATCATTCCTTCAATTCTGACCAGTTTCCCAGTCCCTGCTGATGAAAAACATCCCCACAGCATGATGCTGCCACCACCATGCTTCACTGCGGGGATGGTGTTCTCGGGGTAATTGGAGGTGTGGGGTTTGTGCCAGACATAGCGTTTTCCATGATGGCCAAAAAGCTCAATTTTAGTCTCATCTGACCAGAGTACCTTCTTCCATATGTTTGGGGAGTCTCCCACATGCCTTATTTGCGAACACCAAATGTGTTTGGTTATTTTTTTCTTTAAGCAATGGCTTTTTTATGGCTACTCTTCCGTAAAGCCCAGCTCTGTTGAGTGTACGGCTTAAAGTGGTCCTATGGACAGATACTCCAATCTCCACTGTGGAGCTTTGCAGCTCCTTCAAGGTTATCTTTGGTCTCTTTGTTGCCTCTCTGATTAATGCCCTCCTTGCCTGTTCTGTGAGTTTTGGTGGGCGGCCTTCTCTTGGCAAGTGTGTTGTGGTGCCATATTCTTTCAATTTTTTTATAATGGATTTAATGGTGCTCCGTGGGATGTTCAAAGTTTCTGATCTTTTTTTATAACCCAACCCTGATCTGTACTTCTCCACAACTTTGTCCCTGACCTGTTTGGAGAGCTCCTTGGTCTTCATGGTGCCGCTTGCTTGGTGGTGCCCCTTGCTTAGTGGTGTTGCAGACTCTGGGGCCTCTCAGAACATATATACTGAGATGATGTGACAGATCATGTGACACTTAGATTGCACACAGGTGGACTTTATTTAACTACATTTTTACATTTACATTTTAGTCATTTAGCAGACGCTCTTATCCAGAGCGACTTACAGTAGAGTGCATACATTTTATTACATTTTTACATACTGAGACAAGGATATCCCTACCGGCCAAACCCTCCCTAACCCGGACGACGCTATGCCAATTGTGCGTCGCCCCACGGACCTCCCGGTTGCGGCCAGCTGCGACAGAGCCTGGGCGCGAACCCAGAGACTCTGGTGGCGCAGCTAGCACTGCGATGCAGTGCCCTAGACCACTGCGCCACCCGGGAATTATGTGACTTTTGAAGGTAATTGGTTGCACCAGATCTTATTTAGGGGCTTCATAGCAAAGGGGTGAATACATATACACGCACCACTTTTCCATATTTTTATAAGTATTTTTTTTTAAATTTAACTTCACCAATTTTGACTATTTTGTGTATGCCCATTAAATGAAATCCAAATAAAAATCCATTTAAATTACAGGTTGTAATGCAACAAAATATGAAACCGCCAATGGGGATGAATACTTTTGCAAGGCGCTGTACATACACACACACACACACACACACACACTCATATACATACACACACACACACACAAACACTCATATACATACACACACACACGCACGCACACACACACACACACACACACACACACACACACACACACACACACACACACACACACACACACACACCCTACACCCCCCCCCCCCCCCACCCCCCACACACACACAATATCGACAGCCCTCCTTACCATAAAGTAGCCTATAGCCATAAATCGCAGAATCAAGTCAAACAAGGCATGGAATGAAAATCAAATGGGCCCACCACAGATCACTCAGGGATCGGCTGCCCAGGCTTAATGCAGAGTATTGCCCGCTAGATTGAACACTGTGGAACAGATCAATACTACCCAGCGCCTTAGTCTTACAGAGCACAAACTCATTTCACATTTGGAAGTCATTATTTTCTCACTGTATTTCAGTTTGGAGGGAGTTTGGTTCGTGGGTGTCGGGGAAGGATTCGGAGTGTGTTTGTGGGGCGGGGGGGTTAAGGAGTGTGTGTGTATATATATGTGTGTGGAAGTGTGTGTGTGTGTGGAAGTGTGTGCGTCTCAGGGAGGGTTACTTTTGGGAGCTCCTGCTCCCCTGACTTCATGTATATTAGGAGCCTAATGTTCATTTGAATAATTGATTATGCCTCTCTGTTTTTGATAATTAGTTGATAGCTTCTTAGCTTTAAGCTCTCAAGATCCCATGCAGCAAACTCAAGCCATTTTTTTTTTTACGTATTATGAACATATCAACAACGGTACTCATAGATGATCTACGCACTTAGCTGACTATTTCAAATCCAGAAATGAAGCAGCTGTACCAACTGTGTTTCTTTCTCATAACCACATTTTTGTGTGATTTTGCCTTGTGTTTGCCTAGCCTGGTCCCAGATCTGTCTGCGTTGTATAGCCGTGGCATACCACTGTGGCATGCCACCAGATCTGAGATCAGGCTACAAACAGTTGCCTTCCCTAAAATGCATCTCTACTCAAAGCTGTACATTTGATTCTATGTTATCATATCCTGACATGATTTCCCAGCAATCAAAGATGTCTAGATTATTTTATTTGGTAGTGTTTTATAATAACTCGACAAAATAAAGCATTTATTTTGTATTAGTAAATTGTGTATTTATTATTTATTAATCATTACATAATATAGGTCCTTATAAACCATTTACTAATCATTAGCCCTTTGACGCGTACGATTTACGTGACAACCAGACATGATCAACAAACATGGTGCCACACATCCTCATCATGATCAGTACAACCTTCCAAAAAGTATTTTACACACATCATATGTGTCCACTACAATCTATACAAGAATCGTAATGCATTATTTGTCACCAGTACTTGAAAACATGTGAATAAAACACTAAATACATTATGCTCCATACATACGTACGGTGTACTGCAGTAAAACCGACAACATGATATACAGAAACTGTAATGATAACGTAATAAGGCACTTACTTTGATAGGAATGCACTCATGTCTAAAGTTATTATTAGTAAGGAAAACAACAAAGAAGGCAATGCAGGCGCCAGCCGGAAAATGTGCAAGGGGGAAAAGTTTGTGCAAGTTCTGTTCTGACTGGAGATGCGCAAACGTCTGCATTCTTGATCTGGGGAAACACTGGGAAAGTGCTTGGGTTCTTGGACTACCAGGATTGGGCGAAGGCAGTGTTTAAACTTTCAATGCTTTGCGCCTATGGCTAAGAGTTTCCTTTTGCGAGGGTGGAGATTTTGAAAAACGGAACTCCCAAAATCTAATACGTATGGAACCAGAATTGAATCATGCAGCTGACCAAATTACGCAAGATTTTAGTTCTGGGTTAACCCGAGATTACACTGCTCTAAGGAGTGACTGCTGCAATCCACACTTTGGTTTTGGTAGAAAAGTGATTGCTTAGCATTTTTGTTAGCATTTTTGGACTAAGGACGTTATTTTACTCAGCATAGAGTAACATTATTTCACTCAACCATTTTGAGACCTTAAGGAGTATCAGGTACTGCAGGAATGTCTACCAATGGCATGCCCATCTTTTTGTGAGAAATTACACTGGTCACTCAAAACATTGATAAAGTATATATAAATAGCCCAAACTTTAGATGAGGCTGCGCAAAAAATCTTAACTAATGATTAGTAAATGGTTTATAAAGACCTATATTAAACATTGTATGAATGATCTTATGAATCATTATTTCATATTTTAAAAGTAGTAACTAGGTTACTAACATTTACAAATGTGGGAGTAATGATTAATAAACTATGAATAAACTATTTACTAATCCATTATAAATGCTTTGTTACATGGAGTTATTATAAAGGGCTACCTTTTATCTATTTTAGGGCTATCCAGTTGACTCCAGTGTACCCCACTGGTAGAATTTAAGGAGTATGGTGAACCTCAAACTAGTCAACAATAAGTACACCATATAAATATGTCTATTGAAATTCATGACTAGCGTCTCTCTGGTCAGTTTCTCTCTTGCCTTATTGATTTTTTATATCTTTCATATGCTTATTCATCGGGGGAAAAGGAATACATAAGTTGGGATACCTGATTTGGTCTGCAAATCCCTGTCTGAAATCTGAGAGGAAGGGTTTGTTACTTTCTTTAGTGACCTTGAAAACAACAAGACACTCCCAACAACACACACCAAAGAGACTTTGTATTTACCTCTTCTCTGTGTTGGCCAACTATTCTCATAGTTTGCTCTTTTAACTGTTTGTATGTAGCTAGTACGGACAACTAGTGTGGACAACTGCTGTCCGTCATGTATCCAATTAATTCAGTGTCTGTTTAGGATATGTGGAATCTTTGACTGTAGCTCATTAAAGACACACTATGTAAGTTTAGTTGCTAATTGTTTATGCAAAATGTGGGCTTGAATGTTGGCAGTATGATTCATACACTATTATGATTTCTTAATTCATTAAACCACACAAATCCTGAGTTTTGGGCCTTCGTTTAATGCTTTTGCCTATTGGTGTGGGGAGGTGTGCCCCTTTCTGACAAAAGTTCTGTTTTCCCTCTTTAATGCTAGAATCCTTAGTTGCTACACCCACTTTTGGACTTATACATGCATAATATATAGCCATTGATTCTTTAGGAATACAACTTACAAATGTCTCATGAACTTTGTTCCCCATCAGAACCCAAAATATTTAGTACGTAAACAATGTCTACTAACATGGCTAACAATAGCTAAAAATGGCAGATATCCCTCCATCAGAGATGCATCTCTAATTTCTCCAGTGGATCCGTATCAGTGCTGATGCGTGATGAGGTGAGGAGTGCACAGGAAAGACCTTATTAGAGCAGGGTAAGCGCCACTTTAAATCTTTTCCTTTGCCATTGGGCATGGGATAGGAGGGGGGGGAGGGGTTGGGGTGGGAGGCGTTGGGACAGGAGGGGAGGAAGTGGTTGCGGTGGGAGGCTAATCGAACAAAGTGTGTTCTATAGGTCAGGGGACAGCCTCCTGAGTCTGTTAATGCGGTCACTATGGGAACTTATCAATCTCCGTGCCTCAGCAGTATCGATCACAATACGACTCTCTGTGAGACACACACACGCGCGCTTCCTCCCCTCTCCCCGGCCTCTCAGAAAAGCAGACGGTCTGCTCTACGCCAAGTAACCAATCAGAAGCCTCGGCCACTGCTTCTTTATTCTGTTATCTAATTAATTTATAGGCCCATATATATATATATATATATATATATATATATATGGGCCTATAAATTATATATATATATGTATATATATATATTGTTGAAGTCGGAAGTTTACACACAACTTAGCCAAATACATTTAAACTCAGTTTTTCACAATTCCTGACATTTAATCCTAGTAAAAATTCCCTGTCAGTTAGGATCACCACTTTATTATAAGAATGTGAAATGTCAGAATAATAGTAGAGAATTTTTTTTATTTCAGCTTTTATTTATTTCATCACATTCCCAGTGGGTCAGAAGTTCACTATCACTCAATTAGTATTTGGTAGCATTGCCTTTAAATTGTTGAACTTGGGTCAAACGTTTCGGGTAGCCTTCCACAAGCTTCCCACAATAAGTTGGGTGAATTTTGTCCCATTCCTCCTGACAGAGCTGTTGTAACTGAATCAGGTTTGTAGGCCTCCTTGCTCGCACACGCTTTTTCAGTTCTTCCCACACATTTTCTATAGGATGAGGTCAGGGCTTTGTGATGGCCACTCCAATACCTTGACTTTGTTGTCCTTAAGCCATTTTCCACACTTTTGGAAGTATGCTTGGGGTCATTGTCCATTTGGAAGACCTATTTGCGACCAAGCTTTAACTTCCAGACTGATGTCTTGAGATGTTGCTTCAATATATCCACATTACTTTCCTTCCTTATGATGCCATCTATTTTGTGAAGTGCATCAGTCCCTCCTGCAGCAAAGCACCCCCACAAAATGATGCTGCCACCTCCGTGCTTCACGGTTGGGATGGTGTTCTTCGGCTTTCAAGCCTCCCCCCTTTTCCTCCAAACGTAACGATGGTCAAACGTAACAGTTCTATTTTTGTTTCATCAGACCAGAGGACATTTCTCCAAAAAAGTACGATCTTTGTCCCCATATGAAGTTGCAAACTGTAGTCTGGCTTTTTTATGGCGGTTTTGGAGCAGTGGCTTCTTCCTTGCTGAGCAGCCTTTCAGGTTACGTTGATATAGGACTCATTTTACTGTGGATATAGATACTATTGTACCTGTTTTCTCCAGCATCTTCACAAGGTCCTTTGCTGTTGTTCTGGGATTGATTTGCACTTTTTGCACCAAAGTACGTTCGTTTCTAGGAGACAGAAGGCATCTCCTTCCTGAGCGGTATGATGGCTGCTTGGTCCCATGGTGTTTATACTTGGGTACTATTGTTTGTACAGATGAACGTGGTACTTTCAGGCATTTGGAAATTGCTCCCAAGGATGAACCAGACTGTTTTTCTGAGGTCTTGGCTGATTTCTTTTGATATTCCCATGATGTCAAGCAAAGAGGCACTGAGTTTGAAGGTAGGCCTTGAAATACACCCACAGGTACATCTCCAATTGACTCAAATGATGTCAATTAGCCTACCAGAAGCTTCGAAAGCCATGACAATTTTCTGGAATTTTCCAAGCTGTTTAAAGCCACAGTCAACTTAGTGTTTGTAAACTTCTGACCCACTGGAATTGTGATACAGTGAATTATAAGTGAAATAATCTGTCTGTAAACAATTGTTGGAATTGTGTCATGCACAATTACTTCTGTAGATGTCTTAACCGACTTGCCAAAACTATAGTTTGTTAACAAGAAATTTGTGGAGTGGCTGAAAAACAAGTTTTAATGACGCCAACCTAAGTGTATGTAAACTTCCGACTTCAACTGTATATTTATTTATTTATATTTATATATATATCTATGCATATATTTATACTTAACTCTTTGCCTTGTAAAAAGTCCACTTTAATATGAAAGATCTGCGGTTTTCCATGGTATAGAGAAAATGCTCCTCTGTTGATATTGTGTGAAGGCTAAAACAGATTAAAAAAACATGGTCTGAGGGAGGATGAGTTATCATTTCTCTGGCCCATTCTGTAGGCTTAGTTTGGACATTGGTATTTCTATTGCTGTTTAGAGACATAATATCTGTATAGGGTTTCTGTGTGGTCAGGGGATAGGCCTGCATACATTGGCCAAGTTACTTGATATAAAATCGAGATCTAAGTGACTTCTAAACAGGTGCAAGACGGAGGAAAAAGCTCAAGCATGTGGGTTCTACCTACCATAAGCCCCCCTCTATTCCACACTGCATTTCTGCAGACTGACCTGTCTGGCACCAAGACTAGAATGGACAGACAGACAGACAGACAGACAGACAGACAGACAGACAGACAGACAGACAGACAGACAGACAGACAGACAGACACAGACAGACAGACAGACAGACAGACAGACAGACAGACAGACAGACAGACAGACAGACAGACAGACAGACAGACAGACAGACAGACAGACAGACAGACAGACAGACAGAGAATCAGACAGAGAATCAGACAGAGAATCAGACAGAGAATCAGAGGCAGTTGCCAATGACCGAGAATCAACTTCACAGAATGCTTCAGATACAAACTGACTGTACGGAACAGAACAAATCCTCCATTCTGTGCAATATTACAATCGCATCTACTGTATAAAGGGTGGCAGGTAGCCTATCAGTAAGAGCATCGGGCCAGTAACTGAAAGGTTGCTGGTTTGAATACCCGAGCCGACAAGATGAAACATTTGTCGATGTGCCCTTGAGCAAGGCACTTAAATGTTTATTTTTATTTTTAAATGTCAACTTCATCAGATCCAGCAAAATCCCAACCTCAACATATGTGAAAATTGCGTTTTTCTATGTTTTATAGTAAATAAAGATAGATGAAGATAAGTGTTCTGTAGTATAAAAATGAAGATAAGCGTTTCCAATGACATCATCAACCAATTAGTAGACAATTAGTAGGCAATGCCTACTCATAATTGGTTAAAATCACATGATGCACACCGATGATGTCATTGGAAAAAAGTATCTTCCTCAATCTTTTTTTCCACAAAACATAGAAATGTGCCATTTTCACATTGATATTTCGGTGGTGCTGGAGATGATGAATATGAAGTAGTTTTTTTTGTAAATGTCCCTCTAACCCTAATTTGCTCCAGGGGCGTTGTACTACTACAGTATGGCTGACCCTGTAAAACAACACATTTCACTCCACCCATCTGGTGTATGTGAAAATCAAAACATATACACTACCGTTCAAAAGTTTGAGCTCACGTAGAAATGTCCTTGTTTTTGAAAGAAAAGCTATTTTTTTGTCTATTAAAATAACAGCAAATTGATCAGAAATACAGTGTAGACATTATTCATGTTGTAAATGACTATTGCAGCTGGAAACTACTGATTTTTAATGGAATATCTACATAGGCGTACAGAGGCCCATTATCAGCAACCATCACTCCTGTGTTCCAATGGCACGTTGTGTTAGCTAATCCAGTTGATCATTTTTAAAGGCTAATTGATCATTAGAAAACCCTTTTGCAATTATGTTAGCACAGCTGAAAACTGTTGTCCTGATTAAAGAAGCACTAAAACTTCTTTAGACTAGTTGACTATCTGGAGTATCAGCGTCTGTGGGTTCGATTACAGGCTCAAAATGGCTAGAAACAAAGATCTTTCTTCTGAAACTCGTCAGTCTATTCTTGTTCTGACAAATGAAGGCTATTCCATGCGAGAAATTGCCAAGAAACTGAAGATCTCGTACAAAGCCTTGTACTACTCCCTTCCCAGAACAGCGCAAACTGGCTCTAACCAGAATAGAAAGAGGAGTGGGAGGCCCCGGTGCACAACTGAGCAATAGGACAAGTACATTAGTGTCTAGTTTGAGAAACAGACGCCTCACAAGACCTCAACTGGCAGCTTCATGAAATAGTACCCACAAAACACCAGTCTCAACGTCAACAGTGAAGAGGCGACTCCGGGATGCTGGCCTTCTAGGCAGAGTTGCAAAGAAAAAGCCATATCTCAGACTGGCCAATAAAAAGAAAAGACTAAGATGGGCAAAAGAACACAGACACTGGACAGAGGAACTCTGCCTAGAAGGCCAGTATCCCGGAGTTGCCTCTTCACTGTTGACGTTGAGGCTGGTGTTTTGCGGCCTTCTGAAGAAGGCCAGTTTTATTGTTTCTTTAATCAGGACAACAGTTTTCAACTGTGCTAACATAATTGTCAAATGGTTTTCTAATGATCAATTAGCCTTTTAAAATGATAAACTTGGATTATCTATCACAACATACCATTGGAACACTGGAGTGATGGTTGCTGATAATGGGCCTATGTAGATATTCCATAAAAAACTACAGCTACAATAGTAATTTACAACATTAACAAGTTCTCCACTGTATTTCTGATCAATTTGAAGTTATTTTAATGGACAATTTTTTAAATTTTCTTTTAAAAATCGGGCGGCAGGTAGCCTAGTGGTTAGAGCGTTGGACGAGGAACCGAAAGGTTGCAAGATCGAATCCCCGAGCTGGCAAGGTAAAAATCTGTCATTCTGCCCCTGAACAAGGCAGTTAACCCACTGTTCCTAGGCCATCATTGAAAATTTTAGTTTTTTCTTAACTGACTTGCCTAGTTAAATAAAGGTCAAATAAATAAAAAACAAGGACATTTCTAAGTGACCCCAAACTTTTGAACAGTAGTGTATACTACACGACCAAAAGTATGTGGGCACTTACTCATTGAACATCTCATTCCAAAATCACGGGCATTAATATGGAGTTGGTCCCCCTTTTGCTGCTATAACAGCCTACACTCTTCTGGGAAGACTTTCCACTAGGTGTTGTAACATTGCTGTGGGGACTTGCTTCCATTCAGCCACAAGTACATTAGTGAGGTCGGGCACTGATGTTGGGCGATTAGGCCTGGCTCGCAGTCGGCATTCCAATTCATCCCAAAGGTGTTCCATGGGGTTGAAGTCAGGGCTCTGTGCAGGCCTGTCAAGTTCTTCCACATCGATCTCATTAAAACCATTCTGTAAGGACCTTGCTTTGTGCACTTGGGCATTGTTCCCAAACTATTGCCACGAATTTGGAAGCATATAATTGTCTAGAATGTCATTGTATGCTGTAGCGTTAAGATTTCCCTTCACTGGAACTAAGGGGCCTAGCCCAACCCATGAAAAACAGCCATAGACCATTATTCCTCCTCCACCAATCTTGGTGAAGCGTGATTCATCACTCCAGAGAATGCGTTTCCACTGCTCCAGAGTCCAAAGGCGGTGAGCTTTACACCACTCCAGCCGACGCTTGTCATTGCGCGTGGTGATCGTAGACTTGTGTGCGGCTGCTCGGCCATGGAAACCCATTTCATGAAGCTCTCTACGAACAGTTATTGTGCCGACGTTGCATCCAGAGTTAGTTTGGAACTCGGTAGTGAGTGTTGCAACCGAGGACAGACGATTTTTACGCGCTGCGTGCTTCAGCACTCATCGGTCACATTCTGTGTGGCCTACCACTTCGCCGTTGTTGCTCCTTGACATTTTCACTTCACAATAACAGCACTTACAGTTGACCGGAGCAGCCCTAGCAGGGCAGAAATTTGACGAACTGACTTGTTGGAAAGGTGGCATCCTATGACGATGCCACGTTGAATGTCACTGAGCTGTTCAGTAAGGCCATTCTACTGCCAATGTTTGGCTATGGAGATTGCATGGCTGTGTGCTCGATTGAATACACCTGTCAACAAAGGGTGTGGCTAAAAAAGCAGAATCCACTAATTTCAAGGGCTGTCCACATGCTTTTGTATATATACTGTATATACTGTATATATAAATTCCCTTTCTAGCTGAAAAGCATTTCTGTGTCATCGCACCCACTTCATACATGCGGCCCATATGCGGCCCAAGGATTTTCCCAGCATGCTTATCACCATTAGCCACAGCAGGGGAGAGGCCGAGACCCAAACAGAGGCTGTGCCATGATAAACATACCGGGATATTTCCACAGGACCATAGATAGGAGAGGATAAATAGGCCCTGTCTCTCGGGAGAAACTAGCTGGCTGGCTCCCCCTAGGTCACATACTTAGCACATCCCAGGGATTTACTCACTCACTTAGGCTATTTTGCCCTTCCATTATTACCGTAGAAATATAATTATTAGAAAGGACATTACAATTATATGATTATTACACCACTATTTTGTGTGTTGTTTCTTTTATATTGTTTTAAAAGCGTAATTGGTCGTGTGCAAAATGAGGTGTCACATTACTTACAGATTTTTCTTGTAAATATCAAGACACATTTCAGTTGAATGCGTCCAGTTGTACAACTGACTAGGTATCCCCCTTTCCCTTACAGTCACTATCGATTATATTACGTTTGGGCATGGCTTTCTCCATGGTTAAGAGAAATGCTTTACAAACAAAACCCAAATCTAAACACCTACACCTAAGTACTGTATGTCTAGGGTAGAATGTGTTTTGAAGTGAAGCAGGCTGAGTAACTGAAGCAGGCTGAGTAACTGAAGCAGGCTGAGTAACGGAAGCAGGCGGAGTAACTGAAGCAGGCTGAGTAACGGAAGCAGGCTGAGTAAGTGAAGCAGGCTGAGTAACTGAAGCAGGCTGAGTAAGTGAAGCAGGCTGAGTAAGTGAAGCAGGCTGAGTAACTGAAGCAGGCTGAGTAACTGTATCAGGCTGAGTAACTGTATCAGGCTGAGTAAGTGAAGCAGGCTGAGTAACTGAAGCAGGCTGAGTAACTGAAGCAGGCTGAGTAACAGCCTGGGAACAGTGAAACGTACTCTAGATGATTAATTCCTATCCCCAAGTGAATAGCACCATACCCAAGGCCTGTTCGCCGCCAGACGAACAGATGCCAACAGAAGAGAACTCAAACGACGCCATGCTCGAGAGTCCCCTCATTGAAGTGAACTTCAAACCTCACCTGTAGTTCTCAGAGAGAACATTGACACGCATCCAGCTAGTAGGAGGGGAAAAAGACAGAGAGAAGTAGTGAGAAAGAGAGCGAAATCAGATGCGCACCTTGCTTTATGTAAATGTCATTTTGGAATGTGAAGTCGCTGCGTTCGTGGGCAAAAATAATGCAATTCACTCTGTCCATTAAGGAGCACTGAAGGAGATTCTATTAATCTGTTCATTAGGCCACATCAAAAATGGAGCTACTTATTAAAATCAGATCCAGCTGTGTACCCTCGTTAGGCCGCGATACCCACCACGCTTAACAATGCTTGTGGCACTCGACCAAAAACAGCCCAAAAAAAGGGGGGAAGGAAAAAATAAAAAAAATAACACGCTTTGCCACATTTGCCAGTTTTGACTCCAGACCATTATCAACATTATCAGTGGCCTCTTCTTAGCAGGGGACGATGAATAAATATTACTGTTGGGTTCTCCAAAAAAAACACCATTCCCAATTAATTTACATTCCCGAAAAATGGGGGAAATGTAATTTTCTTAATCACTGTATTTTATTTTCTCTAAACCCTTAAGTCCTCTCTCTCTCTATCTCACTCCCCCTCTTATTCTACCTCTCTCTCTCTCTCAC